>NC_057813.1:42156341-42440690 GCF_018294505.1 Triticum aestivum | reverse complement strand
CAAACCGCACGGCCAGCCGGAGCGTGACGGCCTCGCCAGCGCTCGTACCCCTCCAGCGCGAGCTCCGCGCCCCGCCGCACCTTCTCCTCCGAGGCCAGAAGCTCCTGCACCGCCGTCGCTGCCTTGGCGCTCTCCAGCTCCGCCTCCGCCGCGGCGAGCTTGGCCTTCGCCTTCACCAGCTCCGCCTCCACGGCCCGGTTCGCCGCGGCGAGTTCGGCGTTCGCCTTAGCCGTCTCTGTCTCCGTGGCACGCTTCGCGGCGGCCAGCTCGACCTTCGTCTTCACCGCCTCCGCCACGGCCGCGGCGAGTTCGGCCTTCATCTTCACCGCCTCGGCCTCTGCCGCTTGCTTTGCCGCGAGCTCGGCCTCTGCCGCTTGCTTTGCCGCGACGAGCTCGGCCTTCGTCTTCACCACCTCCGCTTCCGCCGTTCGCTTGGCCGCGGCGAGCTCGGCTTTGGCCTTCTCCAACTGCTCCCGCAGCGCCGCAGCCTCGCGCTCGCTGGCCACCAGTTTCTGCTCCAGCTCGAGCGTGTAGTTCGCAGCCTGAACACAAAAAAGATGATCTCCCGACAAGAACTTACCAATCGAACGATTTCCCATGGCATTTGCTGGCAATACCTGCCAAATTGCTGCGTCGTCGGAAGGCTCGTTCGCCGCAAACGCGCGCTCCAGCGGCTGCGCGTCGGCGCCATGCAGGTGCAGCAGCTCCCGTGCAGCCTTGGTGGTATCTCTGTCGTGCCTGCTGGGGAAATGCTGTGGAGGTGGCGAGCGCACGTTGGACAGCACTGAAAGAGGCGAAACCTCCTCCCCGCCGTTGGCTTCCTCCCAAGTCCTCTTCTTCGCCGACGCCGACGCTTGCGCGGCGGCCTTCTCCGCCTCCTCCCCGCTTGTGTCATGGACGGAGGGATCCGTACCTAGATAGCACGCAACACCATCCTCAGGGCTCGATGAAACAGGGGAATCAGAGGGATTTGGAACAGGAAGTCATACGAGTTGAGGAAGGCGGCGGCGGCGGCGGCGGCGGGGAGGATGCTGTGGTTATCATGGCGGCAGCAAGGTTGGTGTTGCGGAGACTCCGCCGCCGCCGTGGGCACGTAGCAGGGAGCAGTTTCCTGAGATCAACAGCGGCGCCACCGTGAGCACTTAGCAGCTTCAGCATCGACTGGCTTTCCTCAACGGTGAGCACCGGTACCGGGTTGCTGGAGGAGCGGTTGGACCGCTCGCTCCACTCCACGGCGCAAGGCCACGACTCCGGCGACGAGAGGAAGAAGAACTCGTGTTTCCACGTGATGGAGTTGGCATCCGGCTTCGGCAAACCCCTCAAGCGCAAGCCGGAGCTGTCCCGCCTGGGCCGGAAAACGTACCAGCCTTTCTCGTGCTCCTCGCAGAGGCTGGACATCACAAAGAAACGCCGGAACACCGCGAGCAAAGGCGGCACGCCGGCGGAGCGGCAGAGCACCAGGAAGCCCGCCATGGTGCGCCACCCGTTGGGCGTGAGCTGCGCTGGCGCGATGCCGAAGTGGGCGAGCACCTCGCGGAAGAAGCGGTGCAGCGGGACGCGCATCCCGGCCTTGAGCGCGCTCGCGTACGCGCAGATGGTCCTCGGCGTCGTCGTGGAGTTCGCGCGCCGGTCGCCGGCGGGGCGCGCGGTGAACTCTTTGGGTACGTCGTACTTCTCGCACACCGCGTCGACCTCGTCCTGGTTGCGCAGGGACGAGACGAATCCCTCGGCGCCCGTGTCCCGCGATGGCACGGCAGCAGTGGCGATGCCGAGGCCTGAGTAGGTGGAGGGAGAGCAAGTCATGGCGCGCGTCGGTGCTCCTGCCGGGCGGCCGGCGTGGTGTTTATCTTCCACGACCACGAGCGCGCTGTCCTCTCCTGCGGTGCAGCGAGAGATGAACGTGCCGACTAATGTCGGAATTGATGCCCGTTTAACTCTTTGAACATCGTTGGTTGCTCTTCTTTTTTCTTCTGTGGCAAACTTTTCTTTACCTACATTGTTGGGTTGGAATTGATGCCGCTTTAATTTTGCACATTGTTGGGTTAGTTGCCCTTAGTAGGTTAGTTAGTTTCGGCACAACGGCGTTTGATGCCCTTGGTGTTTGTGTGCTCATTGCCTTCGAGTTGTTCTACAGAGCACATTGCATCTTTAATTTCACTTTTTCTTTCCTGTTGTAAGTTGTAGTTCTGTAATCCTGACCGGTTGATGGCTTTGTTAATTCAAAATTAGAATCTTCTTGAGCCTTCATTCCAAAAATAATAATATAGTATCGACTCAGACATGATGAAGTCTCAGTCGACTAAGACTTAGCAAAACTGGAATTAGAAACGAGAACCTTAGTTACTTTGTAAGATGTGACATAGTTTGTACTAGGAAGGTTGGGCGTGCTTCCTACGCTATTGATGTTGTTGGGATTTCATTTTTCTTTTATTATTTGGCTTGGCATTTGGGGAAGATAATGTAGTGTTTTTGGTGCATCTTCTTGGCACTTATGTTTTATGTTATCTTCTAATTAATTTTCATACTCATATAGGGAGTGGCTTGTACTGATGGTCGCATGTAATAATTTGATTCTCTATTGTCAAATATTGATGCTTTTTTCTATGTGGTGAAAAGGTGGGCCGGATCTATGTGCTTTTATAGGCTGGTTGTTGTCGATTGATTTGAAAAATCACTGGTCGAGTCAAAATCGTTACCAAATCCAAAATCAAAAACATCAAATTAAATGAGAGAGCTCTCTAAAATTCATTGATCGGGTCAAAATTATGAACCAAAATCAATATTTAACACTTCTATTAAATGGGAGAGCTCTAGAATTAGGGAGCATAGCGAATTAAAGAGAACTGTGACCCAAATTCAAAATTGAACACCTCATTTGAAGGAGAAGGATTCTTGATAAATCGTTGACACAGTCAAAATTGTGAACCAGATTCAAAATTGAACACTTTGATTGAATGAGAGAGCTTCAACATTAGGGAGCATAGTGAATTAGAAGATAATTACAATATGCAATAGTCAAAGAATGTAGAAGGGACACAATGTGCCAAAACATAACCTTTATGGGCCTCTTTGATTCACAACATAACCCGATCAACATGCTCAAAATCTAGTTTTGGACCAAACTTATCTGGCTTTGAGACTTGAAGGACCAAATGTCTACCAAAATCTTGTGGGACCAAGTCTATACTTTTGTGAAACTAAAAAATATCTTTCTCATCTAAAAATGTGGGAGTATAAAAAAAAGTTAAATACACTGAAGGTCCTAAAAGTTTCGGCGCGGTGTCACTTTAGTCCTATATCTTTCAAAATGCACCTTTAGGTCCTAATTCTATAGTAAGTGGTTCGCCTGAGGTCCCTTTTTCCATTAGCGCTCGCTGGCCTGCTCACATGGCGTGCTGACCCATGCCACGTCGACTCAGGAGCCACCTACACGAGGTAAATTGCAACAAAAAATCCCCGATCTATGCCCTCACATTCAGGGCCCCTCTCCTCTTTCACCCTAGTTTGGTGACATGGTAGTCGATCGACGATGGTGGCAGCGATGGATTTCTTCTTTGCGGCGACGAGAGTCGATCCAGAGGGTAATCCGAGCAGGCGTCCATGAAGATGCCCCAGTGCGCCGGCCAGAGGGAGATCCTCCTCCATCTTATGGTAAGAACCATAACTGTTTTTCGCTATCATCCCGTAGCTCATCTAATCTGTCGCAATCACTCGCTGTGGGCATTGATTTAGTTTAATTTACACTTTTACTTTAACTTTCTCGAACTGCTTGCTCTGATTTGAGGTTAGGGTTGTTCACAGGAATGCCGAAAGAACTCTTTTTTAGAATATTCTTCTGTAAAAGATAGATTGCAATGTGACAAACTGTTTTGATTTGTAATCATAGGAGCAACTAAAGAGGCATTCTCTGTGGAAATCAATTATGGTGGATGGTTTTGTGGATTTCGGTCGAACAAGAGTTATATTGATGGAAAAGTTGATTATTTTGGTGGTTGTGAAGTTGACACATAGTCCCCACTTTGGATAAAGGACTTCTCGCAGAATTTAGGATATGATATGGACAAATGTAATGTGTATTGGCTGCTCCCTGGTATGAATTTGGATATTGGCCTAAGGATTCTTGATAGAGATATAAACACCCTAAGCATGTCAGTTGTTATTCCTTAGTTCCCACATTTTCAGCTATATGTTGATCACAAAGGGCTGGCTGGTAAGATATGACGGAAATATGCCCTAGAGTAAATAATAAAATTATTATTTATTTCCTCATATCATGATAAATGTTTAGTATTCATACTAGAAATGTATTAACTGGAAACATAATACATGTGTGAATACAAAAACAAACATAATGTCACTAGTATGCCTCTACTTGACTAGCTCATTGATCAAAAATGGTTGAGTTTTCTAACCATAGATATGAGTTATCATTTGATCAATGGGATCACATCATTAGAAGAATGATGTGATTGACTTGACCCATTTCGTTAGCTTAGCACTTGATTGTTTAGTATGTTGCTATTGCTTTCTTCATGACTTATACATGTTCCTATGACTATGAGATTATGTAACTCTCGCTTACCATAGGAACACTTTTTGTGCTACCAAACGTCACAACGTAACTGGGTGATTATAAAGGTGCTCTACAGGTGTCTCCGAAGGTACTTGTTGAGTTGACGTATTTCGAGATTAGGATTTGTCACTCCGATTGTCGGAGAGGTATCTCTGGGCCCTCTGTAAGTGCATCTAGTGCCACCCCTAGTTGGTTTTGGTGTATTGATGACAAAGTTGGTTGAGGGACTAATGCGTTTGTGAGAATTGCAGGATAACGCAGGTAGTGTCCCTCATTGATTCGGTTTACCTACCGGAGATGACCCCTAAAAATGTATGAAGACATTGACGACAATGGTGGTATGAGAAGATATTCATATTGAAGACTATGACATGAGAAGACATTGCGTGAAGACTATGGAGCACGAAGACTGTGTGGTTTCGTTGTTTCCTTTTCTTCTTTGTTGAGTCATGGGAACCACCGTACTGTTAAGTGGGGTCCAAGTGAACTAAGTCAGAGTGACTGAAGTGATGCTCAACCCAAATCCTATGTCTTCGAGCGAAGACAATGAGAGCAAATCTTATCCAGAGTTGGATGAGTCAGCTTTGCTTGTAGCCCAAGTAAAGTTGCCGTGTGTGTTTGAAATCTGACCGTTGGAACACGTGCCAGTTCCTTAGTGACCCAGGGTCATTTCGGACAAATCAGGTCGGGTTGCCTAGTGGCTATAAATAGCCCACCCCCTACACCATAAATTGGTGGCTGCTCAGAGTTAATATACGGCTTTTGTCGTTTGAGATCAACCCACCTCGAAGCATTTGAGAGAGAGAAATCCTTGCGAGGACAAAGCCCAAACACCCAGAGCCAAAGAGTGTTAGGCATCACTGAAGTCTTTCTGTCTGTGTGACCTGAAGACTTATTACACTCGAGGACTGTGCATCCTCTAGCCGGTTAGGCGTCTCGTTCTGAGCATCCAAGAGTCATTGTGGATTGCCGGGTGAATGGAGTCTGTGAAGGTTTGGAAGTCTACCTTGAAGACTTACCAGAGTGATTGGGCGAGGACTGGGTGTCCTTAGCTCAAGGGGAATAAGGTGAAGACACGGTCTTCTGAGTTGAATCTCAGCCTCCCTAACCAGACGTACAGTTGTCACAGCAACTGGAACTGGTCCAACAAATCCTGTGTCTTCAACAAGCAACTAGTTCTATCTCTTCCCTCCTTTACTTTGAGTTTGTCTTTGTGAAATCATTGCTTATCTTCTTATCTGATTGACTTCATTGCTTGACTACTATTGTTGATTGGCTTCATACTATCTTCCATTCTGATCCTACTACCTAGCTGCTATTAGTCTTCGAACGTTAATGCTATTGCATACTTGATTATGGCTTGCTTGTTGTAGTTTATCCTCCGCTGCATATCAATTAGGTTGTTTCTATTGTTTGTCTTCGAAACTTCCATGTTTTGAAGACTTTCATAAAAATCGCCCATTCACCCCCCCTCTAGTCGATAACTAGCACTTTCAATTGGTATCAGAGCAAGGTACTCCCTTGTTCTGTGTGATTCGGTTTAACCACCTGGAGTTTAGCTATGTCGACTGCAGGGATAATCAAAGTCTCCGCTGCTTGCCCCGTGTTTGATGGAACAAAATATCCCTACTGGAAGAATAAGATGCGCATGCATCTTGAAGCCATTGAAGTCGACCTCTGGTATGTCGTCAAGAATGGCGTTCCCAAAACTGGTGAAGGTGTCACCCCTACTGATGTCAAGAAGTTCATTCAACTGGACTCGACTGCAAAGAACATCATCTGTGGTCATCTGACCAAAGGACAGTATGGCCGTGTGAGTGCTTTGGAAACGTCAAAGCTAGTCTGGGACTGGCTGTCCAAGGTCAATGAAGGCGTCTCTACACAGAGAGACCAGAGGATCAGTGGTCTTCGCAATCTCTTCAATCGCTTCAAGAAAAACGACAATGAAAATGTCCAGCTCACGTTTGATCGCCTCACCGACATCACAAATGAGCTTCAGGCTCTCGGTGCAACTGAGATCACCAAGCATGAAATTGTCAAGACACTGCTGAGATCACTTGACACCTCCTTTGACACCCTTGCCCTCATGATACAAGAATGTCCTGACTTCAAGACACTCGATCCGTCTGATATACTTGACAGGCTCAACACACATGAGTTCCAGCTTTCTAAGAAAAGAGACATCTATGGCCCCAACTATGGCCGAACTCGTGCTTTGAAGGAAAAAGTTGTTTCCTCATCTGAAGAAGAAGAATCTGACTGCGGTTTTGACGATCCTGAAGACATTGGAAGGGAGCTTGCTATGCTTGTGAAGAAGTTCCTGAAATTCACCAAGAAGAAGGGCTTCAGAAAGTCTTCACGATCCAGTTCAAGAAATGATGAAGCTTCCACTCAAGACAACAAGAAGAGAACATGTCACAAGTGTAAGAAGCCTGGGCACTACATCTCTGAGTGTCCTCAGTGGGACAATGAGAAGAAGAAGAAGAAGAGCAAGGAATATGATTCCGATGACAAGAAGAAGAAGAAATCTTCGAAGTCTTCTTCCAAGTCCTCATCAAGGTCTTCATCTCACAAGAAGAGATCATCTGGCAAGGCTCGTGCTTTTGTTGGCAAGGAAATGGATTCAGAGGAGGAGTCTACTTCTGAGGAGGCAGAGGTGGAATCTGAAGCTGATTCCGACTCTGGCGTTGCAAGTCTGGCTCTAGCCACAGCCTCTGTCGCAAAGTCCATCTTCAACACTGAAGACAATGACTCCCACACCAACACTGATGATGAAAAGGACGATCCTGCTCCCACCTACTGCTTCATGGCACGCGGTGCCAAGGTAAAATCGCGCGATGCTTACTTTCAAACATCAAGTGAAGATGACTCTGATTGTGAATCTAAACCCAGCTACAAAACACTTGCTAAAATTGCTACTGAACAACAAAGGGCTATGGAACATACTCAAAAACTATTAGACAAAAGCGATGACCTGTTGGACACAGAAATGACACGTTCACAGTCCTTAGTTGAAGACATAAAAAATCTTCATGCTAAGTATTAAGAACTTGAAAGTCTTCATGAGACGCTCTCAACCACTTATGAAAAGCTCTCCTATGATTATCTTCAAAGGAAGCAAGAGCTTGAGAAACTGAAAGTGACTCATGAAGATCTTCAAAAAGAGAATGAGTCATTTCGCGCTCAACAGATCAGTCCCGCTCAGGATGAATTTGAACAACCATGCTTAAAATGCATTGAGCGTGATAATGCTACCTCTATTGCTGAATGTTCCACTGCTGCTACTGTTGCTCTGTCTTCAACTACTAATGTGGTAACTAACCCCTCTTCTGAGGATACCACTACTATTGCTGATGAAAATGCTAGGTTGAAGACATTGCTTGAAACAGGGATGTATAAAAGTCTGAAAGGGCATCAGACACTTTGTGATGTCCTCAAAAAGCAGATTCTGAACCGAAACCCTAGGAAAGAGGGTGTTGGGTTCGAGAGGAAAATGAATGCTGATGGTTCCTACTGGAAGCCTGAGCAGTATCCCAAAACCACATGGGTTGCTGCAAAGGAACCTTAAGTGGATCCATCTACTTTATCTGGATTTACCTGTGCTAATCCTATTATCATTGATGAATCCTTTGATGCAAACTATAAACTGTTCAAAAATCAGAATGGTGAAGTGTTTGCCAGGTATATTGGTACTAACTGCAGGAAGGGACCTCCTATGAAGAAGATCTGGGTTCCCAAAAGCTGCCTTGAGAATCTTCCAGTGAATGTCATCATGACACCACCAGGGAAGAAGACAAACCCCAGACCAAAGGCATCATATGGTCCAACGGCTACTTACGAACACAGGACTCACTTGAGTCACCCTAACGCCAATGTTTTGCAGGGAAATCATACTCAGACTCATGAATATGAGCGTGTGTCTTCAAATCGCTATGTTCATAGAACTAAGAACTTTTCTGCTTATTCACATGAGTATCATTCATCTCCTGCAAGGCTATTTGCTAGGGCTTCAAAGCCGAAATTCTCAGATGCTGCACTTAGACTCATTGCTTCTAAGCCACCCCTGAAAATGTGGGTGGTGAAGAAGAATTAACTCTCTTTTGCAGAATGTGGTCTCCAGCCAGCAATCAATGGCGTCCGATATAATTGTTGGGGACCTAAAACACAAAGGGACGCATGATAAAATAACTTAATATGTATTCCACATATGAATCGCTTACCTGTCATACTGTGTGCTAACCTTCATCTATGCTGTGATAATCCAAGTGTGCATCAAATGCTTATGCTTGACAAAATACATTGTGAAGCCTATCCCTCTAACTGCACTGTAGGGTACACCAAAAGCTTCAGAATGGATTATTGACAGCGGATGCACTAATCATATGACTGGCGATCAAAGTCTTCTCATGGACTCAACCTTACGTCCATCCGACAAGAGTCAAATCACATTTGCTGACACTGGTAAAGGCAAAGTATTGGGTCTAGGTAGAGTTGCAATCTCAAAGGATCAACACATGGATAAAGTGATGCTTGTTGAATCCCTTGGATTCAACTTAATGTCTGTCTCAATGCTTTGTTACTTAAATATGATTGTGATATTTGGAAAATATCGTTGCCTTGTACTAATGGAATCTGACAAATCTCTAGTCTTTGAAGGGTATAGGAAAGGTGATCTATACATGGTAGATTTCTCAGCAGATCCAAAACTTGCCGTATGTCTTCTTGCTAAAGCTTCAGAATGCTGGCTCTGGCATCGAAGGCTGGGGCATGCAGGCATGAGGAACTTGCACACTCTCGTCAAGAAGAAGCATGTCATAGGCATCGAAGGTGTCAAGTTCAAGAAAGATCATCTGTGTGGTGCCTGCGAAGCTGGAAAGATGACAAGGGCCAAGCATCCTTCAAAGACAATCATGGCAACATCTCAACCCTTCGAGCTAGTACACATGGACTTATTTGGACCTACCCACTACTCCATCCTCACAACAACGGTGTGTCTCTATGGCTTCGTCATTGTTGATGACTACTCAAGATACACATGGGTGCACATAATTCTCTACAAGACTGAAGTACAAGATGTCTTCAAACGATTCGCCAATCGAGCAATGAACAACTATGGCGTCAAGATCAAGCATATCAGAAGTGATAACGGCACTGAATTCAAGAACACCGGCCTCGATCTTTATCTGGATACAATGGGAATCACTCATGAATTTTCTGCTCCATACACACCACAGCAAAATGGCATTATTGAGCGCAAAAACAGAACCCTTATTGAGATGGCTCACACAATGCTCGATGAGTACAAGACACCAAGAAAGTACTGGCCTGAAGCCATTGATATAGCTTGTCACATCATCAACCGTGTCTACATCCATAAGCTTCTGGGCAAAACATCCTATGAGCTCCTCACTGGCAAGAAGCCAAATGTCAGCTACTTCAGAGTCTTTGGTGCTAGGTGCTGGATCAAGGATCCCCATCACAAGTCAAAATTTGAACCCAAAGCTCACGAAGGCTTCATGCTTGGCTATGGAAAGGATTCACACTCTTACAGAGTCTTCAACCTCTTCCACTACAAAATCATTGAAACAGTGGATGTGCGATTTGATGAAACCAATGGTTCACAATGAGAGCTCCTGCCAAGCACACTTGATGAAGCTCCTTCCAGTGAATCTATCAAGCTAATGGGAACTGGTGAAATCATGCCCTCTGAAGCACAGCCTGAAGAGGAACTTATCATCTCTGCACCAAACCAACCTGAAGACAATGCTCAGTCCGAAGACAATCCTCCCAATGATGACAATGATCAACATGAGCAAGGACTTCGTCCAGTTCATCCTCGTGTTGCAAATGAAGTACAAATCGAGAAGATAATTGATAGCATCAATGCGCCTGGTCCGCTTACTCGATCAAGGGAAACACAGCTAGCAAATTTCTGTGGGCATTTTTCATTTGTATCAATCTCTGAACCCAAGAAAGTTGCTGAAGCTTTTATGGAACCTGAATGGATTCAAGCCATGCAAGAAGAACTTCAACAGTTCAAACTGAATAATGTTTGGGAACTTGTCAAGCGCCCTGACCCTCGCAAGCACAACATTATTGGAACAAAGTGGATATATCGAAACAAGCAAGATGAGCATGGTCAAGTCATCAGAAACAAAGCACGTCTTGTGGCTCAAGGATACACTCAAGTTGAAGGAATTTACTTCGATGAAACATTTGCTCCTGTTGCTAGGCTTGAAGCCATTCGCATACTGCTAGCCTATGCAAATCATCACAACATCTTGCTATATCAAATGGATGTAAAGAGTGCATTTTTCAATGGCAAGATTGAAGAAGAAGTATATGTTGCACAACCACCTGGCTTTGAAGATCCAAAACATCCTGATATGGTGTACAAACTCAACAAAGCACTATATGGCCTCAAACAAGCTCCTCGCGCTTGGTATGATACAATCAAAGACTTCCTGAAAAGTAAAGGCTTCAAACCGGGATCCCTCGATCCCACACTCTTCACGAAGACATATGATGGTGAACTGTTTGTGTGCCAAATATATGTTGATGACATAATCTTCGGCTGCACCAACCAGAAGTACAGTGATGAGTTTGGATTTATGATGCAAGAGCAATATCAGATGTCCATGATGGGTGAGCTGAAGTTCTTCCTTGGTCTTCAAATCCGTCAACAAAGAAATGGCATCTTCATATCTTAAGAAAAATATCTCAAAGATTGCATGAAGAAGTTCGGCATGCAAGATTGCAAAGGTTACACGACGCCAATGCCAGCCAAACATCATCTTGGTCCCGACGACAATGGTAAAGAGTTCGATCAAAAGGTATACCGCTCCATGATTGGTTCTTTACTTTACCTATGTGCATCTAGGCCAGATATTATGCTTAGTGTTTGCATGTGTGCTCGATTCCAAGCGGCACCAAAGGAATCGCATCACTTAGCAGTGAAGCGAATTCTTAGATATTTGGCTTACACCCCAACACTCGGATTATGGTATCCAAAGGGCTCAAGGTTTGATCTGGTTGGATTCTCGGATGCTGATTATGCTGGTGACAAAGTGGATCACAATTCTACATCAGGCACATGTCATTTTCTTAGTCGATCACTTGTCTGTTGGTCTTCAAAGAAGCAGAACTGTGTGTCACTCTCAACTGCTGAATCTGAATACATTGCTGCTGGATCTTGTTGTGCTCAGCTTCTGTGGATGAAGCAAACTCTCAAGGACTATGGCATCAATCTGAAGCAAGTCCCTCTCTTCTGCGAAAACGAAAGTGCCATCAAGATTGCCAACAATCCAGTCCAGCACTCGAAGACAAAGCACATTGAAATACATCATCACTTTCTCAGAGATCATGTTATGAAGAAAGATATAGATATCATGCACGTCAACACTGAAGAGCAACTGGCAGATATCTTCACAAAGCCCTTGGATGAGAAAAGGTTTTGCATGTTACGGTGTGAGCTAAATATCTTGGAATCCTCTAATGTCCTGTGATCAGACACACATCCTAACACTTATGCATGTTGATGACTTAGATGTGCAACACACAAAGTAATGTATATCTTCAATCAATGAAGATTTACACTCTGAGTGTGAATACATTAACATGGAATTTGACTTTGGAGCGCCACGATAATTGTGCATCGTGTCTGGGTCTAATACTTCCTATACGGTGGGTAACGCCACCACCAAATTTCTCTGTTTGAAGTGTTTCACTCATGGCGTTATTTTGCAAAGATTTCGCATTTGGTTTGTCTTCAGTTTCAATTTATCTTCGTGATTTTTCTGCGCCATAATGATTTGATTGCATATATATATACTAGTGTTCTGTCCTCTACATCATTCACTTATAGCTATGTCCTCACTGTTGAATACTTTGAACTAAGTGAATGTGATTGGACCCTAATCTCTCTATGCTTACTATCTCAAACTCTATCTATCCAAATCATATGCATTCTATTGAAACTGTCGAATGTCTTCTCTGCATCCTTGTCAGCAGAAGACACAGAGACAAAACATCCAGTCCTATTTAAATGAATCATCTAAATTGTCGATATCCAGAGAAGCCAGAACAAACATCCGACATACTTGGTGGGCGTGGGAACGTGGGACAATTCTAAATGTGTTGCATGCTTGCCACGTACCCCACAGATGTGAACAGACAGGGGTACCTGCGTAATTGCGCTGTGCTGCACACCTACTTATAAATATGTGTCCCCTGCGATAAAGAAATCCTTCTTCCACCTCTCCACCTCCGTCAAAACCCTAGCGTCACCGCTAGCTCTCGACGACGCCGGCGACGAAGCGCTTAGCTGCCGCAACTTCTCCGACACCGTCCTCACGCCGGCCGCGGACATCGTCCTCTCCGCCGTCGCCGTAGGTGTCCTCCGTCGCCAAGTTAGGGCACGGTGGACTGAACTGCTCGGTCTCTTATTCTTCCCATCTAGCAGTTCTTCGTGCGGTAATTATAACTCTATTTTTACCACCTTTTTGATCTTCAAGATTCATCCCGTTTACCGAAAGTAGTTTCTACCTATTCAATGTTAAATCGATTCTGTCTGCATCTCTTAATGCCTAGTATATTCACTTAGATTTCATATCTAGTTTGATTCCTCACTTGTACTTATTCACGAATTGGTACAAATCTGGAACCAACTCACCTATATAAGTGAATGTCTTCGCATCATGAGGTCAATATCTTCAAACTAATTTATCTTCAAAATCTTCTGAGAATGCATATGACCTCGTCCCCTTCCCTCGCATCTCTAATGTTGTCACAGGTACATGTCCGTGGGAGAATCCCTAGGTTCTCATAGTCTGCATTCGTTTGCAGAATACTTACAGCATCATATCAATTCTCCTGAAGCCAGTTCCTGTTTGACCAGCAAGCGTAAATCTCTGAAGCCTTTGAGCATATTGAAACCATTCAGTTTGAAGTTCATGGCTGCAGAGAAATAAGTCAGGAATGGTGGCAGACAGCGTCGTGGGGGAACTTCTATGGATCTGCCTGATGATCTTGCAGATATATACAAAACAGATCTTGAAGAAGATTACAATCAACGCAAGACTCGAATCCAATGGATTCGTCGCTATTGGGCTGAACAGTGGTATAAGTACAAGTTCGTCACCCAGGAGTACGCAGCGAAGTATGCTATCAAGAGTCCTTGGGGCGATATTCTCTATCGAGGCCTTCCCCCCAAGAACAGAGCTAAAGCCATAAAACAAAAATTCTATCCGTGCATGGTCCATGGACCACAGCCTGAAGAAGCCGACACATCATCATTGCTCTGGTGTCGCGACGACAAACTCTTCAAGAGCAACTTCCAGTTTGCTATGTCTTCAGCAAAGGAAAACAAGAAGTCATGGGGATTAGACTTCAATCCTGGTCCCTCTTCTCCCCGTGAGGATGGGACACGTGAAGCTGAAGAGAATAGAATTGGCCCCTTTGCAAACCTTGATGGTCTCATCTCCTACGTCTTGGTTCATGGTGCCAGAGTGGATCATCCCAACAATGATGCTGATTCTGATGAAGCCCCTGCTCCTACTCCAAGGCCGAAGAAGCCAAAGAAGGTTAAGGTTTCATCATCAGCCGCACCTCCAAAAGCTTCTCGTGTGAAGCCATTGGCCACTGCACCTCCTGAAGCCAGTGTGCAGTCTGAAGATCAATCTCGTACCTCCAAGAAGACGGAGAAGAAAAGGCAACTTGTCAGGCATACTGATCAAGCTCTGACTCCTGCTGCTATTCTGCGTGAAGAACCCATTGATCTATCAAGTGATGAAGATCTTGCGGATGATGCTCTTGAGCAGCTGATAAAGAGCAAGGAAGAAGCAGAAAACTTCAGCAATTTGCCTCTCTTTGATGTGGCCATCATCCACAATTTCATTGATGAGTGGTTCGACACCCCAAACGTCAGCTTTGAAGATTTATAGCTTCCAATTGGCCTCAACGTCTCTTTCAATGGCGCCATTGCTTCTGAGCTGGCTCTCGCTCAGCGAATCGTTGAGCTCAAGCACAAGATTGACTATGAAAAGGCTCAATTCAAGAAGCATATGGCCAAGCTGAGTGTTCAAGACGTCAAGAACTTTAAGGTCATGCTGCATGAGCTTAAAGAAGCTTTTCTGAAGAAGCGCCAAGAAGCTCAAGGCTCTCGTGAGCGCATGAAGAGTTTGGCTGATAAGTGTGTGCTTGCCTACAATGAGGCTGAGAAGCGCAAGTCACTTGGCCGTCCTGGCATTGACCCCAGGATGGCAGCAAAGAAAAAGAAGAAGCTTCCTGCTGATCAGCCTGCGCCTTCAAGCCAAGAAGCTCCACGTATTATCTTCCCAAGTAGCATGACTGGCTCGAAGCCAAAGGTCACCACAACCGCTTCAGAACAGAAGAAGACGAGGGCTATAGAGGCAGAAGCCAGAAAGAGGAAGAATACCGAAGCCTCTGCTGCCGCTCCCTCCAAGAAGAAGCGCAAGACCAAGAAGAATCGGGCTGCTCCCACAGAGCCCCTTTTTGTTGAACCCATCTCAGTGATTCATCCTGCATCTGCATCCCAAGAACTTCACATGACTGTTCATGAGCCTGCTTCCACAGAGGCTCCTAAAGCTGAAGATATTCCAGCAGCTGAACCCACCGCTGCTGAAGACATTGGTCATCATGACAATGTTGAAGATGATGAAGTTCTTCCTCAGATCAAATACAATGTGGTATCATCGCCTGTTCGTACGAACATCGAACTCATCAGCATTGGTCGTCCTCTGACGCCAATTGCACAGGATGATTCATGGGCCGATCGCCCGCAAGAACAAGACTCCCCCAACACTCCCCAACAACAACAAGTCACAACATCCGTACAAGCTGAAGAGGATGAGGGCCTGCCCACTCCATCTCCAAAAGCGTCGCCGGTACTTCAAAGGCTTCGCAAAGGACCAAGGCCTCAAGCTCCTCTTCCGAGCGTTCCAGAAGGAGAAGTGCATCATCAACCTGTTGCACGTCAAGTGTTTTCAGAAGCCACTCCTGCTGTGAATGTCTCTGCGTCTGAAGCACCTGCTGCTGAAGACAATCCGGCTGCATCAGCCGATGAAGAACGTCAAGAAGAACGTGTCTCTACTCCCCCCATTCCTGAAGAAATAGTTCATGAAGTGAACGTGTCAATGCCTGACCCTCCAGCTCCTCAAGTGGAGGTTGAACATCCTGAAGCTGCCACAACCAACACAAGTGAAGCCGATGACATTGTCATGGCTGAAGCTAATGTGGAGCTTGCAAGAACCAGTGTGCCTGAAGCTAATGCGGCCACTGCACCTGAAGCTAGTGAGGCTACTGCTTCTGAAGCACCTATTGTGCAGCCTGAAGCCTCAGTTGCTGCAACTGCTCCTGTTCCGCCACCAAGGCCCTATACAATTGAGCAGGCATATAACCACGGAGAGCTAACAACAGTCAGATGGCCCATTCTGGTCCCTCCGCCTAATGTCTCTGGTCCTCAATTTGACTATCATGTTGAGCATAGGCCTCAAGTTCAGAAGCCCAAGCCAAGACCGCCAAGGTTTCCAGGTACTGCAAACTCAGCAGGGTCCTTCAATGCAAATGGCTTCAAGAGCCACTACACATTCTTTGACAGCTCAAAGAACCCCTACACGAAGCCAAGAATATTATCAGATCGGTTATGGAGGCATCCGCAGCAAAGCTATTACTCATGTGTTCTGTATGATCAAGGGCGCATCTTCCCTCATATGCGCCTCGACACTGAAGCCATTACTGGACTCCCCTGCTTAGAAGAAGCACTTGACTGCTTTTGTGATGCTGGGCTGCTCAGTTTTGTCACAGATAAAGAACACTGGAATGAAGAACTATTGCTTCAATTCTATGCCACACTGCACATTCGTGGCTACAACAGAGATACGAAGACTTGGGTTCTCGAGTGGATGACCGGAAACGTTCATCATGAAGCCAAAGCTATGGATATCATCGAGCTTATAGGCCTGTCCACTCCCGGAGAACTCTATGAACCTGGCTATCAACATCATCGCAATGCCTTGGAAAGCATATTTCATAGGCCTGAACCCAATATGAGTCAGATGCTAAGCATGATGAAGCCTTTGCCCCGTGATGCTGAATATCCAACAGAGTTCCTTGTTGAAGACCTTGAGTATCTGCCACGCACCATATATCACATCATCAGGCGGACTCTATGGCCTATCAAAGGACATTCATCAGCGGCAAAGCTTGAAGGATCTATGAAGACTTTGGTCTTCTACATTTTCAATGGCATCAGCTTCAATGCACAAGATTTCTTCATCAGACAACTTGCTGCCTCCGGCTCTGATCTCTTTGGACTGAAGTTTTATGCTCCATGGGTCATGTGCCTCATAAAGCGACACTCTACTGTCAACTATCAACCTTCTGCTCGCAATCATGTGATTTTTCTACCTGAGGTTGATATGTCAGTTGAAGCTATATATCCTGACCCTGCCAAGAAGCCTCTTTGTCTTCAGAATGCCGAGCACCAAAGCTTCACTCAACCCATTGAAGGTGTTCAAGCAGCTACACGAATCTATCCATTGGCTGGAAATACTCGTCTGCCTCATCGAGCACCTACTGAAGCCACTGAAAGCACCATTGCCCAAAGGCCTCGGAAGCATTCTCGCGTTCTCAATGATCAAGAACTTCTTGTGGCCCTTCATCAGAAACAGGATAAACATCACTTTTGGCTCAAGAGACAGATGCAAAGCCTCTTGGTGGATGTCAATCGCATTCGCAACCTTGCCACCAAGAATGCCTTTGTTGCTCATGAAACTTGCCGGCGATCATGGAAGAGTTTGACCCTGCTTAGTGCTGAAGCAGATCTTCAAGACGATGGCTTCAATGAAAGATTTCAGTTTGACTCCACTCCTCCACGGAATGTTGTCTTACGAAGAACTCCATCTCTTGAAGACTCTGAATATTCTTCCTCCGCGGAAACGGTAAATGCCAGAGTGATCAATGAAGAAGATGATGCTACTTCACCACCTCCTTCTACTACTGCGCGCATCGACACTACACCAAGTTCATCTGCACCGCCACCCAACGACAACAACCCTGCTGCTTCACCTACTCATCAAGAAGACGAGTAGATGCTCTATGCCTTCAAACCTTTTTGGTCATTACTGACAAAAGGGAGAGAAGCGTATGCGTTGATCGTATGAGTTGATAGTCTTCAAGCGGGTTCATATGGGCGGTTGAGTTATATTTTGCCTCGTGCTTACAACTCTTGCGTTTTGAAACATTTGGTTCTCTGAGTTGTAACACTTAAACTTGATGGTCGTCTGCTACTTATTTGCATTTCCATGTGCGATGATAACTTCCGCACTTAGATCATCCTGCAGACGTCCATTTTTCATTATGCATGTCATCCTATATGCTATATCATTTCATGCATGATGAATTATCTTCATAAGTTGAAGTGGACCTCCACAAGTACAACCTGCCATGTGCATTTGCATTCCAAAAGCAAAATTATTTATATGCATATCTTCAGGGGGAGCCCTTGCTACTTATGAAGACAAATTCCTATCCTTTACAATTTCACATACTTTATCCCTGTTGAAAACTTCAACCAGTTTGTCATCAATCACCAAAAAGGGGGAGATTGTAAGTGCATCTAGTGCCACCCCTAGTTGGTTTTGGTGTATTGACGACAAAGTTGGTTGAGGGACTAATGAGTTTGTGAGAATTGCAGGATAACGCAGGTAGTGTCCCTCATTGATTCGGTTTACCTACCGGAGATGACCCCTAAAAATGTATGAAGACATTGACGACAATGGTGGTATGAGAAGATATTCATATTGAAGACTATGACATGAGAAGACATTGCGTGAAGACTATGGAGCACGAAGACTGTGTGGTTTCGTTGTTTCCTTTTCTTCTTTGTTGAGTCATAGGAACCACCGTACTGTTAAGTGGGGTCCAAGTGAACTAAGTCAGAGTGACTGAAGTGATGCTCAACCCAAATCCTATGTCTTCGAGCGAAGACAATGAGAGCAAATCTTATCCTGAGTTGGATGAGTCAGCTTTGCTTGTAGCCCAAGTAAAGTTGTCGTGTGTGTTTGAAATCTGACCGTTGGAACACGTGTCAGTTCCTTAATGACCCAGGGTCATTTCGGACAAATCAGGTCGGGTTGCCTAGTGTATAAATAGCCCACCCCCTACACCATAAATTGGTGGCTGCTCAGAGTTAATATACGGCTTTTGTCGTTTGAGAGCAACCCACCTCGAAGCATTTGAGAGAGAGAAATCCTTGCGAGGACAAAGCCCAAACACCCAGAGCCAAAGAGTGTTAGGCATCACTGAAGTCTTTCTGTCTGTGTGACCTGAAGACTTATTACACTTGAGGACTGTGCATCCTCCAGCCGGTTAGGCGTCTCGTTCTGAGCATCCAAGAGTCATTGTGGATTGCCGGGTGAATGGAGTCTGTGAAGGTTTGGAAGTCTACCTTGAAGACTTACCAGAGTGATTGGGCGAGGACTGGGTGTCCTTAGCTCAAGGGGAATAAGGTGAAGACACGGTCTTCTGAGTTGAATCTCAGCCTCCCTAACCAGACGTACAGTTGTCACAACAACTGGAACTGGTCCAACAAATCCTGTGTCTTCAACAAGCAACTGGTTCTATCTCTTCCCTCCTTTACTTTGAGTTTGTCTTCGTGAAGTCATTGCTTATCTTCTTATCTGATTGACTTCATTGCTTGACTACTATTGTTGATTGGATTCATACTATCTTCCATCCTGATCCTACTACCTAGCTGCTATTAGTCTTCGTACGTTAATGCTATTGCATACTTGATTATGGCTTGCTTGTTGTAGTTTATCTTCCGCTGCATATCAATTAGGTTGTTTCTATTGTTTGTCTTCGAAACTTCCATGTTTTGAAGACTTTCATAAAAATCGCCTATTCACCCCCCTCTAGTCGATAACTAGCACTTTCACCCTCTCGGTAATGCAAATCACTATAAGCCTTGCAAGAAATGTGAATAATGAGTTAGTTGCGGGTTGATGCATTACATAACGAGTAAGGAGACTTGCCGGTAATGAGATTGAAGTAGGTATTGAGATACCGACAATCGAATCTCGGGCAAGTAACATACCGATGACAAAGGGAACAACGTATGTAGTTATGCGGTTTGACTGATAAAGATCTTCGTAGAATATGTGGGAACCAATATGAGCATCCAGGTTCCGCTATTGGTTATTGATTGGAAACGTGACTCTGTCATGTCTACATAGTTCTCAAACCCGTAGGGTCCGCATGCTTAAAGTTTGGTGACGATCGATATTATGAGTTTTTGTGTTTTGATGTACCGAAGGTAGTTCAGAGTCCCGGATTTGATCACGGACAAGACGAGGAGTCTCGAAATGGTCGATACGTAAAGATTGATATATTGGATGACTATGTTCGGACACCGAAATGGTTTCGGAAGGTTTCAGACATATACCAGAGTACCGGGGGGTTACCGGAACCCCCCGGGGGTTTTTTTTGGGCCTCATGGTCCCTAGTGGAGAAGAGAAGGGGCGGCCAGGGCAGGCCACGCGCCCCCTCCCCCTCTAGTCCGAATTGGACAAGGAGGGGGGGCAGCGCCCCCCTTCTTTTCTTCTCCTCCTCTCTCCCTTCCTTCCCCTCTCCTACTCCAACAAGGAAAGGAGGAGTCCTACTCCCGGTGGGAGGAGGACTCCCCCCTTGGTGTGCCCTCCTCTTGGTCGGCCGCCTCCCCCCTTGCCCCCCTCCACCATATTCTACCTCGATAATATCGTAGTGGTGTTTAGGCGAAGCCCTACATCGGTAGCATCATCAACACCATCATCACGCTGTCGTGCCGACGGAACTCTCCCGCAAAGCTGTGCTAGATCGGAGTTCGTGGGACGTCATCGAGCTGAACGTGTGCTGGACTCGGAGGTGCCGTACGTTCGGTACTTGGATCAATCCGATCGTGAAGATGTACGACTACATCAACCGCGTTGTGCTAACGCTTCCGCTTTCGGTCTACGAGGGTACGTGGACTCACTCTCCCTGCTCGTTGCTATGCATCACCATGATCTTGCGTGTGCGTAGGATTTTTTGTTTGAAATTACGACGTTCCCCAACAGTGGCATCCGAGCCTGGTTTTATGCGTAGATGTTATATGCACGAGTAGAACACAAGTGAGTTGTGGGCGATACAAGTCATACTACTTACCAGCATGTCATACTTTGGTTCGGCGGTATTGTTGGATGAAGCGGCCCGGGCCGATATTACGCGTATGCTTACGCGAGACTGGTTCTACTGACGTGCTTTGCACATAGGTGGCTGGCGGGTGTCAGTTTCTCCAACTTTAGTTGAACCGAGTGTGGCTACGCCCGGTCCTTGAGAAGGTTAAAACAACACTAACTTGACAAACTATCGTTGTGGTTTTGATGCATATGTAAGAACAGTTCTTGCTCAGCCCGTAGCAGCTACGTAAAACTTGCAACAACAAAGTAGAGGACGTCTAACTTTTTTTTGTAGGGCATGTTGTGATGTGATATGGTCAAGACATGATGCTAAATTTTATTGTATGAGATGATCGTGTTTTGTAACAGAGTTATCGGCAACTGGCAGGAGACATATGGTTGTCGCTTTATTGTATGCAATGCAATCGCCCTATAATTGCTTTGCTTTATCATAAGCGGTAGCGATAGTCATAGAAGTAATAGTTGGCGAGACGACAATGATGCTACGATGGAGATCAAGGTGTCGCGCCGGTGACGATGGTGATCATGACGGTGCTTCGGAGATGGAGATCACAAGTACAAGATCATGATGGCCATATCATATCACTTATATTGATTGCATGTGATGTTTATGCTTTATGCATCTTATTTTGCTTTGATTGACGGTAGCATTATAAGATGATCTCTCACTAAATTTCAAGGTAAAAGTGTTCTCCCTGAGTATGCATCGTTGCCAAAGTTCGTCGTGCCGAGACACCACGTGATGATCGGGTGTGATAAGCTCTACGTTCATCTACAACGGGTGCAAGCCAGTTTTGCACACGCAAAATACTCGGGTTAAACTTGACGAGCCTAGGCTATGCAGATATGGCCTCGGAACACTGGAGACCAAAAGGTCGAGCGTGAATCATATAGTAGATATGATCAACATAGTGATGTTCACCATTGAAAACTACTCCATCTCACGTGATGATCGGACATGGTTTAGTTGATTTGGATCACGCGATCACTTAGATGATTAGAGGGATGTCTATCTAAGTGGGAGTTCTTAAATCATATGATTAATTGAACTTAAATTTATCATGAACTTAGTACCTGATAGTATTTTGCTTGTCTATGTTGTTGTAGATAGATGGCCCGTGTTGTTGTTCCGTTGAATTTTAATGCGCTCCTTGAGAAAGCAAAGTTGAAAGATGATGGTAGCAATTACACGGACTGGGTCCGTAACTTGAGGATTATCCTCATTGCTGCACAGAAGAATTACGTCCTAGAAGCACCGCTAGGTGCCAGGCCTACTTCAGATGCAACTGACCACGTTAAGAACGTCTGGCAGAGCAAAGCTGATGACTACTCGATAGTTCAGTGTGCCATGCTTTAGGGCTTAGAACCGGGACTTCAACGACGTTTTGAACGTCATGGTGCATATGAGATGTTTCAGGAGTTGAAGTTAATATTTCAAGCAAATGCCCGGATTGAGAGATATGAAGTCTCCAATAAGTTCTATAGCTACAAGATGGAGGAGAATAGTTCTGTCAGTGAACATATACTCAAAATGTCTGGGTATAACAATCACTTGATTCAACTAGGAGTTAATCCTCCGTATGATAGTGTCATTGACATAATTCTTCAATCACCGCCACCAAGCTACAAGAGCTTCGTGATGAACTATAATATGCAAGGGATGAACAAGACAATTCCCGAGCTCTTCACAATGCTAAAAGCTGCGGAGGTAGAAATCAAAAAGGAGCATCAAGTGTTGATGGTCAACAAGACCACCAGTTTCAAGAAAAAGGGTAAAGGGAAGAAGAAGGGGAACTTCAAGAAGAACGGCAAACAAGTTGCTGCTCAAGAGAAGAAACCCAAGTCTGGACCTAAGCCTAAGACTGAGTGCTTCTACTGCAAACAGACTGGTCACTGGAAGCGGAACTGCGCCAATTATTTGGCGGATAAGAAGATGGCAAGGTGAACCAAGGTATATGTGATATACATGTTATTGATGTGTGCCTTACTAGAGCTTGCAGTAGCACCTGGGTATTTGATACTGGTTCTGTTGCTAATATTTGCAACTCGAAGCAGGGACTATGGATTAAGCGAAGACTGGCTAAGGACGAGGTGATGATGCGCGTGGGAAATGGTTTCGAAGTCGATGTGATCGCCGTCAGCACGCTACCTCTACATCTACCTTCGGGATTAGTTTTAGACCTGAATAATTTTATTTGGTGCTAGCGTTGAGCATGAACATTATATATGGATCTTGTTTTGATGTGAGATGGTTATTCATTTAAATCTGAGAATAATGGTTATTCTGTTTATATGGGTAATATCTTTTATGGTCATGCACCCTTGCAGAGTGGTCTATTTTTGTTTGAATTTCGAAAGTAGTGATACACATATTCATAATGTTGAAGCCAAAAGATGCAGAGTTGATAATGATAGTGCAACTTATTTGTGTCACTGCCGTTTAGGTCATATTTGTGTAAAGCGCATGAAGAAACTCCATACTGATGGACTTTTGGAATCACTTGATTATGAATCACTTGGTACTTGCGAACCATGCCTCATGGGCAAGATGACTAAAACACTGTTCTCCGGAACTATGGAGCGAGCAAAAGATTTGTTGGAAATCATATATACTGATGTATGTGGTCCGATGAATATTGAGGCTCGAAGCAGGTATCGTTATTTTCTCACCTTCACAGATGATTTGAGCAGATATGAGTATATCTACTTAATGAAACATAAGTCTGAAACATTTGAAAAGTTCAAAGAATTTCAGAGTGAAGTGGAAAATCATCGTAACAAGAAAATAAAGTTTCTACAATCTGATCATGTAGGAGAATATTTGAGTTACGAGTTTGGTCTACATTTGAAACAATGCGGAATAGTTTCGCAACTCACGCCACCCGGAACACCACAACGTAATGGTGTGTCCAAACATCGTAATCGTACTTTACTAGATATGGTGATCTATGATGTCTCTTACTGATTTACCGCTATCGTTTTGGGGTTATGCTTTAGAGACGGCTGCATTCACGTTAAATAGGGCACCATCAAAATCCGTTGAGACGACGCCTTTTGAACGATGGTTTGGAAAGAAACCAAAGCTGTCATTTCTTAAAGTTTGGGGCTGCGATGCTTATGTGAAAAAACTTCAACCTGATAAGCTCGAACCCAAATCGGAGAAATGTGTCTTCATAGGATACCCAAAGGAACTGTTGGGTACACCTTCTATCATATATCCGAAGGCAAGACATTCGTTGCTAAAAATGGATCCTTTCTTGAGAAGGAGTTTCTCTCGAAAGAAGTGAGTGGGAGGAAAGCAGAACTTGATGAGGTAACTGTACCTGCTCCCTTATTGGAAAATAGTTCATCACAAAAATCAGTTCCAGTGATTCCTACCCCAATTAGTGAAAAAACTAATGATGATGATCATGAAACCTCAGATCAAGTTACTACTGAACCTCGTAGGTCAACCAGAGTAAGATCCGCACCAGAGTGGTACGGTAATGCTATTCCAGAGGTCATGTTACTTGACCATGGTGAACCTACGAACTATGAGGAAGCGATGATGAGCCCAGATTCCGCAAAATGGCTTGAAGCCATGAAATCTGAGATGGGATCCATGTATGAGAACAAAGTATGTGGACTTTGGTTGACTTGCCCGATGATCGGCAAGCCATCAAGAATAAATGGATCTTCAAGAAGAAGACTGACGCTGATGGTAATGTTACTGTCTACAAAGCTCGACTTGTTTCAAAAGGTTTTCGACAAGTTCAAGGGGTTGACTACGATGAGACTTTCTCACCCGTAGCGATGCTTAAGTCTGTCCGAATCATGTTAGCAATTGCCGCATTTTATGATTATGAAATTTGGCAGATGGATGTCAAAACTGCACTCCTGAATGGATTTCTGGAAGAAGAGTTGTATATGATGCAACCAGAAGGTTTTGTCGATCCAAAAGGTGCTAACAAAGTATGCAAGCTCCAGTGATCCATTTATGGACTGGTGCAAGCCTCTCGGAGTTGGAATAAATGCTTCGATAGTGTGATCAAATCATATGGTTTTATACAGACTTTTGGAGAAGCCTGTATTTACAAGAAAGTGAGTGGGAGCTCTGTGGCATTTCTAATATTATATGTGGACGACATATTGTTGATTTGAAATGATATATAATTTCTGGATAGCATAAAAGGATACTTGAATAAAAAAAATTCAATGAAAGACCTCGGTGAAGCTGCTTATATATTGGGCATCAAGATCTATAGAGATAGATCAAGACACTTAATTGGACTTTCACAAAGTACATACCTTGATAAAGTTTTGAAAAAGTTCAAAATGGATCAAGAAAAGAAAGGGTTCTTGCCTGTAATACAAGGTGTGAAGTTGAGTCAGGCTCAATGCCCGACCACTGCAGAAAATAGAAAGAAAATGAAAGATGTTCCCTATGCTTCAGCCATAGGCTCTATCATGTATGCAATGTTGTGTACCAGACCTGATGTGTGTCTTGCTATTAGTTTAGCAGGGAGGTGCCAAAGTAATCCAGGAGTGGATCACTAGACAACGGTCAAGAACATCTTGAAGTACGTGAAAAGGACTAAGGATATTTTTCTCATTTATGGAGGTGACAAAGAGCTAGTCGTAAATGGTTACGTCGATGCAAGCTTTGACACTGATCCGGACGATTCTAAATCGCAAACCGGATACATGTTTATATTGAACGGTGGAGCTGTCAGTTGGTGTAGTTCTAAACAAAGCGTCGTGGCGGGATCTACGTGTGAAGCGGAGTACATAGCTGCTTCGAAAGCAACAAATGAAGGAGTCTGGCTGAAGGAGTTCATATCAGATCTAGGTGTCATACCTAGTGCATCGTGTCCAATGAAAATCTTTTGTGACAATACTGATGCAATTGCCTTGGCAAAGGAATCCAGATTTCATCAGAGAACCAAGCACATCAAGAGACGCTTCAATTCCATTTGGGACCAAGTCCAGGTGGGAGACATAGAAGTTTGCAAGATACATACGAATCTGAATGTTGCAGACCTGTTGACTAAGCCTCTTCCACGAGCAAAACATGATCAACACCAAGGCTCCATGGGTGTTAGAATCGTTACTGTGTAATCTAGATTATTGACTGTAGTGCAAGTGGGAGACTGAAGGAAATATGCCTTAGAGGCAATAATAAAGTTATTATTTATTTCCTCATCTCATGATAAATGTTTATTATTCATGCTAGAATTGCATTAACTGGAAACATAATACATGTGTGAATACATAGACAAACATAGTGTCACTAGTATGCCTCTACTTGACTAGCTCATTGATCAAAGATGGTTGAGTTTCCTAACCATAGATATGAGTTATCATTTGATCAATGGGATCACATCATTAGAAGAATGATGTGATTTACTTGACCCATTTTGTTAGCTTAGCACTTGATCGTTTAGTATGTTGCTATTGCTTTCTTCATGACTTATACATGTTCCTATGACTATGAGATTATGTAACTCCCGCTTACCGGAGGAACACTTTGTGTGCTACCAAACGTCACAACGTAACTGGATGATTATAAAGGTGCTCTACAGGTGTCTCCGAAGGTACTTGTTGAGTTAACGTATTTCGAGATTAGAATTTGTCACTCCGATTGTCGGAGAGGTATCTCTGGGCCCACTCGGTAATGCACATCACTATAAGCCTTGCAAGCAATGTGATTAATGAGTTAGTTGCGGGATGATGCATTATATAACGAGTAAAGAGACTTGCCGGTAACGAGATTGAACTAGGTATTGAGATACCGACGATCGAATCTCGGGCAAGTAACATACCGATGACAAAGGGAACAACGTATGTAGTTATGCGGTTTGACCAATAAAGATCTTCGTAGAATATGTGGGAACCCATATGAGCATCTAGGTTCCGCTATTGGTTATTGACCGGAAACGTGTCTTGGTCATGTCTACATAGTTCTCAAACCCGTAGGGTCCGCACGCTTAAAGTTTGGTGACGATCGGTATTATGAGTTTTTGTGTTTTGATGTACCGGAGGTAGTTCGGAGTCCCAGATATGATCACGGACATGACGAGGAGTCTCGAAATGGTCGAGACGTAAATATCGATATATTGGATGACTATGTTCGGACACCGGAATGGTTTCGGAAGGTTTCAGACATATACCGGAGTACCGGGGGGTTACCGGAACCCCCCGGGGTTTTTTTGGGCCTCATGGTCCCTAGTGGAGAAGAGAAGGGGCGGCCAGGGCAGGCCGCGCGCCCCCTCCCCCTCTAGTCCGAATTGGACAAGGAGGGGGGCGGCGCCCCCCTTCTTTCCTTCTCCTCCTCTATCCCTTCCTTCCCCTCTCCTACCCCAACAAGGAAAGGAGGAGTCCTACTCTCGGTGGGAGGAGGACTCCCCCCTTGGTGTGCCCTCCTCCTGGCCGGCCGCCTCCCCCCTTGCTCCTTTGTATATGGGGGCAGGGGGGCACCTCTAGACACAACAATTGATCATTGATCTCTTAGCCGTGTGTTGTGCCCCCCTCCACCATATTCCACCTCGGTAATATCGTAGCGGTGCTTAGGCGAAGCCCTGCGTTGGTAGCATCATCAACACTGTCATCACGCCGTCGTGCTGACGGAAGTCTCCCACAAAGCTCTGCTGGATCGGAGTTCATGGGACGTCATCGAGCTGAATGTGTGCTGAACTAGGAGGTGTCGTACGTTCGGTACTTGGATCAGTCGGATCATGAAGACGTACGACTACATCAATCCGCGGTGTGCTAACGCTTCCGCTTTCGGTCTATGAGGGTACGTGGACTCACTCACCCCGCTCATTGCTATGCATCACCATAATCTTGCGTGTGCGTAGGATTTTTTTTGAAATTACTACGTTCCCCAACAAGATAGAATTTGATGATGTTTGCATTACTGGATCAGCGGAGCTGCCACCAGTGTTGAGTCCTACAAAATAGGGTGATAATTTACATATTAGGAGTAGTCCTAGGCTGAAAACCAAAGTTGTGAAGGGAAGACTAAATGAAACATCAACTGGTAGAAATCCCAATGTGGCCAACAACAGGGTGCCAAGGGCAGAGAGAGATGGACAGAAGGAGAGGAGAAAGAAGAGAAGAGAAACAATGCAAGTTCATGAAGAACAAACTAATGACAGTAGTAGTGGCGCTGAGTGAGTTGACTCTGACGGTGAATTACAGAAAGATGATGATGACCTGTTTGTTGAATTTGTGTGTGTGTGTGGGGGGGGGGGGGTGACAAGCATGAAAATAAAAAGAAGAAGAAGTCAGAATGCATTAATGATAGTGACTATGATTCAGAAGAACTGGATGAGCTCCAAGATTCAAATCCTGAGTTGCCGTGGCTTGGGTCAACGCACCACGCGAGCAGGTCAGCGAGCGCTAGTGGAAAAAAGGACCTCGAATGAACCACTTAGTATAGAATTAGGACCTAAATGTGCATTTTGAAAGATATAGGACTAAAGCGACACTACACCAAAACTTTTAGGACCTCCAGTGTATTTAACTCTATAAAAAAACATAGGATTACAAAATTATGTCAATTTGGATCTAGGGTTTTCAATTTGTTTAGTTGCATCACAGGAAAATGAAATGATTATCTTCAAGAGGTATTAAACTATTAATCGATGTAAAAATTCCTAAGGAATGTAGCAAAAGAATTCTATGATCTGAACCTATGAACCAAATGACCAACATTGGAAAAAATTCCTGAAGGTTCCAATCGTTGTGAACATACATGCAAAAATATTATGTGCATGTCATACTATTGTTTTGGTTTTAAGCATTTTTTCTAATCACCTAACTAATGGTTTCCAGAAACTTTTGGCAAGAAGATTTATGTTATAACATGCGAGACATCCATGGGTTGTTTCAGAAGAATATGAAACTTTCGGGTGTATATTCGCAAAATAGGGTGGAGACGCAACCAGTTTCGATACATCCATTGAGAAAATTAAAGTTAGTGCGTGAAGTATTGCAGAGAGCAACTCAAGCAATATCCCTGATTTCGGAACACCGTACCCTTATATTTATTCAGGAATAACGGTAGCTCAATCAATTAAAATGTACTTTCTCCATCCCATAATGTAAGACAATATAGCTTGCAAAAACGTCTTATATTGTGGGACGGGGGGATTAAGTATTAAAAAATCACTGATTTAGCCTTAAAAATCACATCCAAGAGATTAATCACACAAGCAAGGGCGGGAGCTATGGAGGCTACACCATCGTGCTCTGCCTCACGAAGCAATAATTTTAAACCAACCTACCCAATGCAACATCCATCGCCTCACCGAGAGCCCATACTTTTTTCTCGCCGGATCTTTTGTGCGGAAGCTCCCCGACCCCTTTTCTCCTGCCTCCCCACGCTTGCATTCCCCACGCATGCATGACTTGAGTTGGCGAGAGCAAAAAAAGAAAGCGAGGACCAGCCAGCGTGGTGCAGTCTTGCAGCTGGTCTTTTTCTTTTCTGAACGAACAGAAGTGCCTGCCTTTGGTTGCAGTGTTGCAGAGAAGCAAAAACCTGACAAAAGCTGTTTTCTTTCTACATGGTTCAAAACGGCCTCACGATCCGAGGCCGGCCCGCACCGACCGAAAGATCGGAAAAACGAGACAAGACATCCCGCATCCGCCCGTCCGAGCCACACAAGAGCGGCATCGGAGTAGCCTCGTTGCCCATGCCCATGCGTCTCGAAAGCATACAAGAATCACTGCGTTGCATTTAAGTACTGTGCTGTACTTTTGATCCAATACGCTGCTGATGTAGGAGGCATGGAGCAGGCGAGAGAACGGAAACAAAAGAAAAGAAAGCAGCCGTGGTGCAGACAGCAGACTGTGGCGGAAACAGACGACGGAGGACTTCGTCGCGTAGGAAGCAACGACAAAAGACTTTTCAACGACTGACCATGTTGGATAGGATAGCAACACGACCGAGGACCGTGCGACGAACGCAAACGGCGGCCACTTCTCCGCTTTTTTTTTCTTCTCATTTGACTCCTTTCTGTGCGTGCATGTGGCCGTCCACGCACGAACAGAAGAATAGAAGGACCAAAAATAATAAATCATAATCCTTTTTTTTCTGCAATAGGGCCCCCAGATCTACACTGAAGGACCAAACAGCCGTACAAGCACCCCAAATATGATACTCCCCCGTTTCATAATGTAGTGCCTACAGATTTTTGGAAAAGTCAAACCTCACAAACTTTGACCAAGTTTGTGGAGAAAAATATTTACATCTAGAGTGTGAAACATATATCACTAGATTCATCATAAGATGTAGTTTCACATTATATATTTTTGCTATTGTAGATATAAATATTTTTCTCTACAAACTTGGTCAAAGTTTGCAAAGTTTGACTTCCCAGAAAATCTATAAGCACTACATTATGAAACGGGGGGAGTATTAGTTATAAAATATGAAACTTTTCTTTGTGGGGTAGAAAATATGAAACTTCCATATGCATATGTTCAAAATAGGATGCATAACCAACTAGCTAGTTCCCACGACTCCATAGAGAAATTTAAAGTACTCCGGATATACCAACTCAAGCATTGACCTTAATTTTGGAAGATTGAACCTTTATATTTATCCAGGTGTGTCGGTAGCTTAATAATAAACTTAAAAATGTGTATTTGCAAGTCGGTATTTGTAGCTGTCCAGTCAAGGTACTTGCATCAAATTTGAATTTTCCAAACATATTCTATAATTGCATGAATCTCGTGTTTAGATTGGATGGTTATTAGTGCTGAATTGAAAATAGTTATTTCTTAGCCGCCTTAGAAATGGTAGTTTACCACATAACCTCAAACTATGGCTTCCACGTCCCCCCCCCCCCCCCCCCCCCTAATACTTGATTAATTTTATAACTAATATCATATTTTCAACACAAGTAAGCACTTGTTTATAGCACTAAAACACGCGTCCAGGGGATGGACCGAGCACTTCTCCGCTTCTTTTTCTCGTTTGACTCTCCTTTCGGTCCTGTGCGTGCATGTGGGCATCCACGCACAAACACAAGAGAGCTTTGGGTCCAACAGACCAAAACCAAATCAGCCAAATCTATTGTTTGGTTGCACATGAAACTGCTAGTTGGAATCCAACAACGGGGGGCAACGGCAATTTTGTGTATGGATGCTCCGATGATGATGAACTGGAGGGAGATGTGGAGATGGCTCGGGCGGACCAGGCCGGCCCGGATCCACTGGAGCAGTACTTTTCCGAACCTCGGTAGCTCGATTAATTAGTATTCGCTGTAAAAGAATGAAAGTGTCTCATCTGCAAACAGAATATGTGGTGTGCGTGGTCGTGTATGTGCAGTTGCATGTCCCGTGGCTGACGCCAGCGCGGGAACCGCACGACGTGCGAGAGACAGCCCCGCGCGTGAGGTCTTTCGAGCGTCCAATCCTTGTGCGACTCACGCACTGTACCCATTTGTCGCCACCACACCGAACCCTATCCCCTTTCCACCAAGGAAGACGTTTGGTGCCGGCGCACCGGCCGAACGCTCGGCCGGTCGCGGCTCGCTAGCGACGACACAAATGCGTGGGGCCACTCTAGCCACACGTTCCCGTGAGGCTGTGACCCATCCCGCACTCCCTTCCATCAGTTTTTTTATTCCTTCACATCCTTATCCACTCCCTTCTAGCATCTTCTTCCTCATCACATCTCATCGGATAAGTCCATCCACCTCCTGACTTTGCCTGAGCTGTTGTGCTCTAGATCCATACGAGGCGTCCACGAGCTTGTTTTCGAGGGGGTCGGGCAGAGCTACAAGAGTGGGAGGCGGAGGGGAGCTGGTCTACATCAAGATATTGGGAGGCGGAGGGGCGGCATGGCGACTAGCTGCACAGCAGGATGCAAGCCGCGATGGTGCTACTACATGATACAACCGCGTCGCCTAGGAGGCGACTCGGGGGAACCCTAGCCCGCCGCGCCGCCACCCCCTCTCCCCGGCTCCCCCTGCCGCGCCGCCGCCGGAGGAAACTGCCGGGCGAAGCCCGCGCGACGGACGGCGGCGGCGGGGCTTCCCGTTCGCGCGCGCGGCGTCGTTCCCGACGGCGAGGGCTCCAGGTGGGGGAGGCTCGGCCTCCGGCGCTGCGGCCGCCGCGGCGCTCCCCGGCGGCCCTCTGCTCCGTCCGGCGGCGGCTGCGTCTGGCCAGGCGCGGGCAAGCCGGGGGCGGCGGCGGCTGGTTCCTCCTCTCCCTCGTCGGGAGAGTGGGGGGCGGCGCTAAGGCTGGCCATCTTCGATCTGGTGCGGCGCATCTGGTGGCGTGCGGCGTGCCTGTGGGTTCGGCCGTGAGGACGGCGAGCCGTAGGCGTGCCAGATCTGGAGGTATTGCCCCTCTCCCTTCCATGCATCCCTTCCCAGTCCCCGGGTCGGTTTGGATCCTGCCGGATCCACCTCCGGAGTGTTCTGGTGGAGCAGATCGGTGTCCGGGGGAAACCTTGGCTGCCTTAGGCTGACCGGCAGCGGCGACGCCGTTTTTTGGCGCCGCCTTCCTCCTTGGGGGCGTTGCTGAGGGCACCATCTCTCCTCTCCAACCCATGTCCGGGTGAAAGCCCAAGATCCGATGCGGATCGGGCGTCGGCGGCGCCCTAGGCACCGTAACCTTCCTGGAGGCGACGCCAAGGACATTGGGATCGGATGGAAGGGTCTGCAGGTGAGGGGTGGGGGTGTGCTGCCTCCCTTCGGTGGAGCGGTGTTTCGTTCTACATATTCTTGGCGGCGGCTCTTGGCGGCATGGAGCAGCGGAGGCTTGGCGTCAGATGTGTGGTGACGGACACGCGCAGGAGGTCGACGCTGTCTGGCGTCGTGGTGGCGTCGGCGGCAGCGAGACCGAGCAATGCAGTTACAACAGTACAGCTCTGAAGATGGATATGTGGTAGGTGGTTGTGGCGGCCTCATACCCGGCGGGCGGCCTGATTGAGGAGCACGCCGGACTGGTGGGTGCCCATACCCGGCAGGCGTCCAGGTTGGGACCTCAGGTCTTAGATGTTAGGTTTGGCTGCGAGGTCTGTTTGGTATTAGGCCCAGACCATCAGCGCCCCTTCATCAGTTAGATAGGAGTAGCGACAGAGGTTGCGAAGATGGTGGCTTTGGTCTTACTGTTGTACGACTTTGTAAGGTTTTGTGCTAATAATTAATAAAGTGGCCGTATGCATCGACCAGATGCAGAGGCCGGGGGTATTCCTCCTTTTCGAAAAAAAAACATGATACAACCGGCAGGATGGGGAGCTGCAACCCCTGGCTAGCGGAGCTGCAATCGAGGCGTGGTCGAACTGTATCCAGTGACGGCCGCCAAACGGCTAGCTACAAATGGCGGTTCCCGGAGCTGCAACCGCCCGTTGGTCGAGCTGCATACCGCGACACACCCGACGGCGAGCTGCAACCGTGCAGTACAAGCTGATGGAGGAGACGGCGACGACGAGCTGCAATAGGTGATCTGGATTGCTGGATCTGGCTTTGCTGGAACAAGTGTCTTTTTTGCTGGAACTAGTAATCCTTTTTGCTACAATCTTTTTCTTTTGTTTGCCACAATCGAATCAATGGGATTCACCCTGTTGTTATTTTTGCTGGAACCAGCATTTATTTTTGCTGGAACTAGCAATTTTTTTGCTACAATCAACCACCCAAGTTCTCTTGCCGAGATTGATTTTGCTGGCACCGATACCTTTTTTTTGCTGGAACCTTATAATGTTTTTGCTTCAACCGAACATTGAGGATTTGTTGCTTTTTAAATTTTTTTTTGCAGCGGCGCGGTGCTGTGATTTTTGTTGCAAATGGCGGCAGAAAAGCTACAACCACGCCCAGATTCGCTATAACCCGACAATGAAGTGTGGCCGGCGGCGACGTGCTGCAATTTTCGGCAAAGACGGCCCACTATTTTTAGTTCATGCAACGGGCAACAAGGGAAGCTTCTATGGGCGCTGGGATTTTTTGTTGCAACCGTGGGGGGGGGGGGGGGGGGGGCTCCTGGAACTGCGGCTGTTCGGGATCGAGTATGGCGAGCAGCGGCGAGCTGGCGAGATTATCGGCGTTGGGGCAGGGGTGGGGTGGGGGGTCATGATTCACGCTGTTGGTGAGGCTCTGGTGCGCGGGCGCTTAAGAAGAAAGAAAGAATTAAGGGGGAGGAACAAGACAACACAGGTGGCATATCTGACGGCTTCCTACAGCTATATCGTGTGGTCGCGGTGTGACCGGCCCAAATTTGGGCCGGTGCGCCGGCGCCTAACAGTGCCCTTCCACCAAATCCCGCAACCACCGCGAGCCTGCAGCTGCCCTCCTTCAGTCCTCCATCCTCTCGCGCCCCCTCCCGCACAGCTCCCTCCCTGTTTCCTCCTCATCACCGTAGTCGCCGCATTCCTCCCTCTTCCTCCTCCTTGTCACCACAACCGCTGGTCCCCTCGCTCCTCCCCCATCCTCCCTTCCACTGCCGCACAAACCTTCCGGGTCGGGGCGAGGCAGAAGGTCGTGGCGAATCTGGCGCCTGCAGGCATACACAATAGGAGTTGGTGGAGCGGCGGATGCAGACGGGGTCGTTGACGGAGCTGCAGGAGCAAGGAGCTCGAGTTGGCTCATGGCTTGCCTTTGCATCTTCTTTCTCCCCCCTCCCTCACTCACGCCTCCCCTTTTTCTCATGGGTGAGGGCTTCGGCTGCAGGTGCGCCATGAGGAGTGGAAGGCCGAGTTCGTGCGACGACCAGAGCGACAGGAGCAAGGAGCCTCCTCTATCTCCCTCTCAGTGGTTGAGGACTTCCTCAAGAAGAAAGAAGAAGGCCAAATAGAAGAAGAATTTGGCTCAAAGGTCTTGCAGAGGTGCCTCTGACCGTCTCTACTTTCCTATTACTTTCTCCACCATGCACACTGGAATTAGATAATATATGTTCTTTTTAAACATGGCGTGTACATATCTGAGGTTTTTATTTGCAGGTGGTGATTCTATATATTATGAGGTAGTCTGATACTTTAAGATATTCACAAAAGGAGTGTTTAATATGTCCACATTTATATAACTATGTAGTCAGGCATATTTCGTCTCTTTTCTTGATCGAACGAAGCACTGATCTTGATAACTTTATCAGCTCCTTACATTTGTTCGTGTAACTTCGGCTAGGCAATGGAAAACTTAATGTGGCTCAAGTTTTACGCGCATTAAATCTAATTATCCTTATATTTCAACTCCAATGTCTCGGCCTTTAGAGGCTATTCTGGCCTCACAGGGTGAAGGCATGTTTGTACAGGCAATGAAAATAGGGTACTCATTTGTTTCTTGCTGGTTTGGGGATTTTGACAGTAGAATGTGGTTCAGGAAAAGATATATGTGTGGTTTCTTTTATGTGCCTTATAGAAGATACATTATATTAGCATGTTATTTATCTTGCTGATTTGGTCATTTTGACAGTAGAATGTGGTTTAGGAAAAGATATATGTGTGGTTTCTTTTATGTGCCTTATAGAAGATACATTATATTAGCATGTTATGATAAGATATGTTTATATGTATAATGTGGATCCTTGATAAGTAGACTAGCCTGATCTCATGGCAATCTTTATAGTAGACCGTGCTCTCCGTTAATATGGTCTCTTCTAAATTAAGTATATTTAACAGAGCTTTCATTTTGTGTTTATACCACATTCTCTTACAAATTTACATTACAGTGTGTCCTAGAAAAGGCACCAGATCACTTTATGCCTTGCGTACATGTTTTGGTAGAAACAATGCATCGAAGTCTTCTACAAACTTTTTGGATTTGACAGCCGTACCGTATCAGGTCAACAGTCCGGTGAAAAATCAATGGGGTATGGTGGCGGCTAGGGGGCGGAGTCGGCCATGAGTCACCAGAGTCAAACCATAGACAAAGCAGATATGTTCGGTTACATATTGATAATAGCATATTTTCTGGGCAACACACTTTTTTTCTTCTACTTGTTGTTTATTAGTAGGCAACAAATGGCTTTTAAAAGAAAAAGGTGGTGGACAGGTGGCGTTCATGGCCACCTTGCAATCCTACATTTAGGACTTAGTGTTTAAATTTGGTTTTGCACTATCATTTTCATTTCTTCTGTAAGTTTTTTACCTTGTGTACTAATGCATGTTTTGTGCTTTTTTCAGAGTGCATAATGTCCCCTCAGGTTTGAATTGCTCTGAAGTTATCAGGGCATTTCCTTATAGGGCTTGTTCGCATTTATTCATGGAAGGTGAACTACCTGTTTCAAGATTGTAACCCACCTAAAAAATCCCTTCTGCCTTCCTTTTTTTGTTTGTGTATGTCGCTCTCTAAAGATTGGTCAGCCTGACCATGAAAGGGTGCTTCAGTTTAGAAAAGAATGGTTTTTCTTTGTATGATTTTCAGGACAAAGGAGGCTGTGGAGGAACTCATAAATGCCGTGCTAAATTATTAATTAGCCGTATTCTTGATTTTTCATTTTTTAAAGATAATTGAGCACCAAGTCATGTAGAGTTACTACCGTATTAGTATATTTCTAACTGCATGATCGAAACTGTACATTCAGAAAGTATTGGCTGTTATATCATTACTTTGTAAATAAATCACATGTTAACTTCTTCTTTTTTTTTGCGGGAAAATCACATGTTAACTTGCTGGTTCAGTTTAAAGCTGCAGGCAGAGGCTTGCGGTAGGGAAAAAAATAATTTTGCCAGTTGAAAACCAAAGCGTTTATTTGTGACTGTATAATCTGGACTACACTTTTATGAAAGTATGTTAGGCTCCTGCACTTGGGAGATTAAGAGTTGTTGTGGTTTTTCTTGGTCCAGTGCCCCGAAGGGAGCTCACGTGCTATGGTTAGTTCACGTGCTAAAAAACCAATCTTTGAGAAAATAGCATGCTCATTTTAGTTATATTGATTAATAGCATCTCTATGTTATTAGATACTCCCTCCGTTCTTTTTCAACTACTTAGATCATATTTGATTCCAATGCTTGCTTTCATATCATTGGTTTGTCCAAAGTTTATGTTCAGAGATTATGCATCAAAGATATGTTGGATATCCTACAAAAGAGTGAGATGATCGCTCAATTCTAGCTTATCTGCTTTACCTAATATATAAATTTTTTATTTTTCTTTATTTAGATCACCTGAGTTTTAGGCAGTGAGTACTAGAAAGCATTATCACATTTCAGTGCATTTTCGTACTTTGCGAAGCATTTCAGTTTTATGGATACGGGCATTCAGTTGAGAACTGAGAACAATTTTGTTTGACTTTTTCAGATGATAATTTTTACCGGTTATAGTTACAATTACTAGAAGTAGCAAAGGTCTGGGTTAATTTAGAGCTTGAGTTGGCAGCTATGCTTTTTTGCGTTCTAGATTATGCAAAGAGATTGCCATGTTTTCTTTTATTTCGGTTTAGTTCATTCCCTTATATATCCAGTTGTTTTCCGCAGAACAAATATAAATGTTCATGTTGTAATGGATGGATATGTTGATGGCATCGTCATGTCATGTAAATTACATGCAGAACAAATCTATATTTTTGTTGGGACTAAAAGTGAAAACGATATTTGGGACCAAAACTTTTCAAATAGCTCTGAATATGAATTGGGACCCTGTGCTGTTTGGGGTGGAGCTGCAGGGAGTGAGAGGCGGATAACAATAGGGCGAAGAAGCATGCCATCGAGGAGTGCAAGCAGCGGCGCTCCTTCGCAATGGGGTGTGGCTGCGGGGGAGGGAAGGCGGCCAACGACGGGGAGAATGAGCAGGTCGTCGAGGAGTGCAAGCAGCAGGGTAAGATGTGTATTTTTTCAGACGATCTTGATTGTTTTGCAACATGTATTGCATTTCCATGGATAATCATTTTTCTTATTTATTATTTCCCATGTTTGCTGAAGATTAATTTAGGCCCATACAGTTTCTGTTGACTGGAAGTCTGAAACTGAAGATAGGGCATATTGTTTTGGTTCCGAGTGGTTGGGGATATTGTGGATTGATGTCCCTAGAGCAGCTAGACCCTTCCAAGAGCAGCCTGATTTCTTCTGCAACTCTTCCACCACAGTACATGAAAAGGAATATGTTCTACCTATCAGCACCATTTCTTGAGGAGAATTGTCCCTTTATTTTGTCACACTTTGGTGTCCTTGAGTTCAGAATAGATTCACCTTTACTCTGATTTTCTTTATATATTCCCAGGTGCTAAAATCCTAGGTATCAAGGGCATTGTGGTGGCGCGATCAATGTCTATTGTGATCGCTCGGCATGGCGTCCATAGCCCATTGTGCTGCATTCTTTGTTTTACGGAAAATATGTTCTTGCTTGAGGGTGAATATGTTCATGATTCATAATCATTGTATCTGATTCATAAGAAACAGTGAGATGCTTTGTTATGAGTTACGGTATAGGCTTTGTAAATTGTGCATGCAATTTGTTGATGGTTAGGCTTCGAGCTCCATTTCAATAACTTTAGAGCTTTTTTTTATCCTCTCGAATTTTCTCATCTATTACAGTGAATTACTGCAGATCCATTTTACATCTATAGTCCAAGGAGGCAAAGTCTTGTGGCTTAATATCATTTAAAACCTGTCTTTCATTAATATGGCCATTCCTTTGTCTTAATCTTGCTATGGTTAACTCCCTGGCTACAACATTATTGAGAGTGGATGCAAGACTTGTTGTGTTTCCCAATGCGTCGTTCTGTACAATTCTTAGCATCAACGCTGATGCCTATACGAAAGGCTATACACCTTTGTAACGTAATCTTGTTCATGTCAATGGCACCGGCAGTGGTTTAAAACATAAGCTGGTGCATCTTGTGCTTGCTTGTTGCTTTTTTTTCAACTAGGCATGGCCTCTAATAGATTAGATATCCATTAAAACTTGTATATGTGGTCTGCTTCCTTTTGCCTCCATAAACATATATGTGTTGTTCTTATTATCTTTACATGCTTATTTGGAGGAAGCCCCCATCGTCTAATACAAAATATACATGCCGCCCAGGATTCAGATTTTAATGTAAGATTATAAAGAAGAAGAGATAGCATATCGTACTGGGTTCATAGCATTTAATAGCATACCATTTTTTTGTTAGTGCATTATCTGAACGATGGCTTCATGAAATATACATGCTGCCCAAAAGTTATGTATGAACAAAAATTGATGCATATATGTAACAATATAATTGGGCTTATCAGAACTAATTAATGTTTGTTTTTATGAGAAATAAACATTTGCACTTGTTCTACAGTTAGTTGGGTTGTTAGATTGCTGCTTCCCTTTCTGTTGGTTTATGATCTTTTGGGTGCAGGATGGTAACAAATTGCTACATCATCATGGCTAAGATGTCAATACCCCTAAGTAAGCCACATCTTAACTTTAAGAGTGGCATAGTGAGTGTCCGCTTTACACTTAATAACACAGATGAACAATAGACCATCATTTTTCAGTACCGCCATACTGACCCCACCTAGGCGCGTAACAAACAACCCGGTACTCAATCTGGGCAGTTGCAAATAACGATAATCATATTTAAAGGCAAGGTTACATGGTTTTCTCATACTTTTCATACCCGAGTTTGACAACAGAAAATGGCTGACAAGATATATCACATGCACTCACAGTCACAAATTCATATTCTACTCCGGACCGGCCACACACAAAATTGTTCCTGGACCGGGCAAGGTAGCATATGGGCCTTTCAAATACCTATGTTTGACACAGAGAGGGGTTTTTTCGTGCACATGGAAAATAAAAGTTTGTACAAACACTGCTAAAATAATTCATCCTTAACTGGTCTATACATCTTATAAAAATATTTTTATTTTCCAAAACTCAGATTTCTCAGCGTGATAACCATATTTTCAACTAAAAAAAAGTGCTTCCTTAACTGACTTATGCATGTTATACAAATATGATTTTTTTTCAAACTCAGATTTCAGCGTGATAAACATATTTTCAATATAGCTTGATTTAACACATGGGCTTTCTACTACCATTATCGAATACGTCCTTGCAAAATGAAAGTATTTTCATCGACAACATGGCTTTAGCGGGTCTCTGCGCCATTTGGCGCAACGAGTCAACTAGTAAGAGGAATAGAGAGGGGATTGGTGCAACCAGTGGGAGATGGTAGCACGGGTTGTATTCAACCGGTTCGGATGGCGGTCGCATAACAGGATATGAGTCTATGGAGCTTGTCCTTTACATTATCATACCGGTTGCGATTTTGATCATTCACTTTTCTTTTACTTTTTTTGCTCCGCTTGCGAGCTGTAATATTTTTATGACTTTGTGTTACTTTCAGACTATTTAATAAGATGGTTGCATGCATCGTTTCCAATGCAGAGGGGCAAGCCTCCTTTTCCAAAAAAGGTATTGCTTGATCCTCGTTGGCGTATATATAGGAGTACCTCCGCGCCCTGCAGCAGGACGTGTCATGGGCGTCGTCGGGAAAAAATCCCCCTCGCCCTGCTGCAGGGCGCGGAAGGACGTCGGGCCGGGCGGGGAGGGGTCGAGGAGGGACGGAAGGGGCGGCGTGACAAACCCTAGCCCGAGATGGCTGAGACGATGGGTGTGCGGGGTGGACAAAGCGCTTCGTGAGAAATCCCCTGCTTTTGCCTCGTTCGGTCGACCCTCCCTGGTGGCATTCTAGCCGTAAATACAGTTGCCAATAGAGGTACTGATTCAAAGCGACCATTTTGTGTTTGAGGGACTACTAGAATTACCAAGTTTCGGTGATTCTAGATTGCATTACAAGTTTGGGATGATTTTAAACGATTCTTGAGGCAGAGATGAGTTCTTTTGTGACATTGATTCCCCAAACAGTAATTCTTTACAATTGAGCCAAAAGAACCGGCCGTTAGTATCACGAAGTAACTACATGCACGAACAGACGCGGACCTTGAGCTTGGAACATGACAATCACATAGCAACGGGTGTCGCAAACGAAAATGACCTTGTCAGCACGAGCTCTCATGAGATCGGTATGAACAACAAAATCCGAAAAAATAAATCGGATTTTTGTGTGTGCGGCAAACTTTAAAAATTGTTTGGAATACTTGTAAAGTTTCTCCATGAAGAAGAAAAATCAAGACTCCAAAATGCTTTTGAAAATAATATTTCTGAGCACCGATTTTGTTTTGTTCGCCACGTCATCCACGAATGTCACTCCACGATGAAACTTTATAAGCAATCAAAATTTTTGTCAACGTTTGCCAAAAAACATTCAATTTTTTTAAATTTTTTTTAGCATTTTTGGGGTTTACTGTTCGCCGAGCTCGTGCGAGCTCGAGCTCAGATAATCCGCGAGCAATGTTGAGGATACTGCGGCAACAAAAAACAGAGTTGGTTTCCAGGATAGATGAGCAGAGCGCATAGAGTGGCAAAGATTTGTTTGTGATCTCCAGCGATGTTGCCTAGAGAAGGTTTCAAATTCCAAAAAACCGATCGACGAGCTACGTACTCAGGCGGCACGGCCGGCCGGAGCGTGACGACCTCGCCAGCGCCTGTATCCCTCCAGCGCGTCCTCCGCGCGCTGCCGCACGTTCTCCTCGGAGGCCAGGAGCTGCTGCACCGCTGCCGCCTTGGCGCTCTCCAACCTCGCCTCCGCTGCGGCAAGCTTGGCCTTCACCTTCACCAGCTCAGTCTCCGCGGCAGTGAGCACGGCGTTGGATCGCTTTGCAGCGGCGAGCTCGGCCTTCGTCTTTACCACTTCCTCCCGAGCCGCTGCGAGCTCGACCTTGGTGTTCACCGTCTCCGCCCGAGCCGCGGCGAGCTCGGTCTTCGTCTTCACCACCTCCGCCCGAGCCGCGGCGAGCTCCTCCTTTGTCTTCACCGCCTCCGCCGCTTGCTTTGCCGCGGCGAGTTCAGCCTCCGCCAGAGACGCGGAGAGCTCGGCCTTCGTCTTCACCACCTCCCCCTCCACCGCCGTGAGCTCGGCTTTGGTATTCTCCAGCTCCGCTCCCGCCGCGGCGAACTCAGACTTAGCCTTCTCCCGCTCCGCGTCCGCCGCTCTCTTGGCCGCGGCGAGCTCATTCTTCGCCTCCTCCAGCTGCTCCCGCAGCGCCGCGGCCTCGCGCTCCCTGGCCAGCTGCTGTGCGACGGCTCCCTGCAGCAGCTCCGTGTGTCCGTCGTGCCTGCTGGGGAAGTGCTGTGGCGGTGGCGAGTGCACGCTGGACAGCAGTGAAAGAGGTGGCGATTGTCCGCCGTCGGCTTCCTCCCAAGTCCTCTTCTTCGCCAGCGCCGACGCTTGCGCGGCCGCTTTCTCCTTGAGCATAGTCTTCATCATGTCGTGGACGGAGGGATCCATACCTAGATATCAACTTAGGCTCGATGAAACAGGGGAATCAGAGGGATTTCAATGTTCAGAACATCAGTTACCTTTGGAACAGGAAGTAGTACGAGTTGAAGAAGGCAGCGGCGGCGGCGGGGATGCTGTGGTTATCACGGCGGCAGAGACGGCGGGGTAGCTGTTGCAGAGACGGCAGCGCTCCCCTGAGCACCCAGCAGGGAGCAGGTTCCTGAGATCAACAGCGGCGCCACCGTGAGCACTTAGCAGCTTCACCACCGATTTGTTTTCCTCAACGGTGAGCCTCAGGTCTCTGTAGGAGCGCTTGGACGGCTCGCCCCACTCCACGGCGCAAGGCCACGGCTCCGGCGACGAGAGGAAGAAGAACTCGTGTTTCCAGTCCTTGATGGAGTTGGAATCCGACTTGGGCAACCCCCTGAAGCGCAGGCTGGAGTTGTCCCGCCTGCATCGGAAAAAGTACCACCCTTTCTTGTGCTTGCTGTCGAATGCGTACAGGGTGAAGAAGCGCAGGAACACTGCGAGCGACGGAGGCACGCTGGCGGAGTGGCAGAGCGCGTGGAAGCCCGCCATGAAGCGCCACGCGTTGGGCGTGAGCATAGTTGCCATGTTTCCGGTACGGTGGGAACGAGGAACGGGAACGAGGGACGAGAGTCGGTGGCTGAAAAAAATAGGGTACAACGAGGGTATACATCTCTCGAACGATTTTTTTATAGCGGGGACGCGCTCCAATCCGTTTGGGTACGATGAATCCGGTACGGTACCATGAGTCGAGGAACGCAGTTCCTAAAGAACGACGACTCCCTGATGGTCAGCATTCCTTGCTGTTAACGGATCCCTTACAATTAATGGACTGGAGGAAGAACGAGGAGTCCTTGAGAAAAGAAACGACGGCGTGAGTAAATTATGGCTCGCGTTTTGGCTGTTGGATCCTCGAACCTGAATCGAGGAGCAGGCTGCGGGAACGCCGAATCTTCAACGAATCGTACCGAATTCGACCTCGTTCCCGAATCCGATTCCGGGTCGATGAATCGGGATCGAGGGACGGCCTACCGTTCCCCGTTTCCGGCTACTATGGGCGTGAGCTGGGCCGGCGCGACGCCCAAGTGGGCGAGGGCGTCGCGGAAGAAGCCGTGCAGCGGGACGCGCATCCCGGCCTCCAGCGCGCGCGCGTACACGCAGATGGAGCCCGGCGGCGGCGTAGAGTTCGCGCGCAGGTCGCCTGCGGGGCGCGCGGTGAACTCTTTGGGTACGCCGTACATCTTGCAGAGCGCGTCGACCTCGTCCTGGGTGCGCGGGAACGAGACGAAGCTCTCGGCGTCCGTGGCCCTCGTTGGCATGGCAGCGTAGGAGGCGAGGAGTTCAGCTGCGGCGGCGACGCCGTTTTCCGGATTGACGGAGGAGGAAGGCATGTTGCGCGTTGGTGGTCCTGCTAGCCGGCGGCGTCTCCCCCGTTTCTACCCTGTCCTGCGAGGATGGTTGAGTACTTTTGTAGTCTTTCTTGGGCCAATTCTTTTATGCCTTGAGGCTTATTTGGGCTTTGTAGGCTGGTCTCCAAAAACTTTTCTCTTTCGTTTCCTCTCTCTATTACTTGGTTCTCAGCACTTGTTTCTTCATTTTCTTCTTAATCATAGGTTTGGATTGTGGCATCTATGTGAAACTTCCACCTCATATTTGAAATAGTAAGATGTGACATAGTAAGATTGAGAATCTGCGATTAGTTGCAGGAACAGTCCGTTGTTTAGTGAATTTGTAAGATGTGACACAGTTAGTATGCTTACAATATCCTATGGTACAAACATTTACAAGGAAATACCATCCAAAAAATGACCATTTTACGGATTCTTGATTCACAGAAATCTAAAACATGGAAATAGGAAAAACATAGAATTACAATGTCATGCTAAATTGATCCGTACTTGATTTTGGTTTGTTTTACTGTATCACATGAAAAATAAACAACCATGTTCAAGATGTATGAGTCGATTTTAAAATCCTAAGAAATGCAGTCCCAATGTATCCTGAGGAAAAAAATCATATATAATTCAATCCTAAAAATCTAATGGCCAACGTTGGAATATTCCTAAGGCCTTGTACAATGGCAGGTGCTTAGGAGAGGTGCTTAGAGAAATAAACCAGGCTTTTCTTAAGCACTGGTGCTTATTTGTACAGGATAGACGCTTAACTAAGCATCTCCCTTGTAGAAATAGACACCGGTGCTTCAGAAAAACCCGGTTTATTTTTCTAAGCATCTCTCTAAGCACCTCTCATTGTACAAGGCCTAAGGATTCCAATCCTTCAACATTTCTATGAAAATCCTTTGAAACAAAGATGCCCTTATTTGACTGTAAATGTAGATGCAAAAATAGTGTTTACATGTGATACTAGTGTTTATAATAGTTTTTTTGTACATCACCTACATGTAGTAATGGTTTTGGGAAACTTCTCATGTCATAATATGTGACACATCCTTGAGTTGTTTCAAAAAAATATGAAACTTTTCTTTGTGGGGTAGAAAATATGAAACTTTGAGATGTATATATTCAAAATAGGGTGCATACCCAAGTAGCTAGTTCCCACGCATCCATAGAGAAATTAAAAGTTAGTGGATGTAGTACTTTGGAGACCAACTGAAGCATTGACCCTAATTTTGGAAGATCGAACCTTTTATATTTATTCAGGTGTGTTTTGTAAGTCGGTATTTCTAGCTGTCCAGTCAAGGTACTTGCATCAATTTGGTTTGTTTTCTAAAAATATTCTATTATTGCATGAATCTTTTGTTCAAATTGGATGGTTATTAGTGCTGAATTAGAAATAGTTATTTTATAGCCGCCTTAGAAATACTAGTTTCCCACATAGCCTCAAATTACATCTTCCACGTTCCGCCCCCCTATACTTGATTAAAACACGCGTCCAAAATATTCACTGATGTGAAAATTAGTAATTTCAAGTAAGATATGCCCTACTTAAAAATGCCATTTAATAAACATGGATTAACATGCAAGACTGATTCCTGCAAAATAACATGTTACATTAATTAGCAAAAAAATATCATTCACCAGCATACATTCATCTACAAGAGCAGTTCTCCCATCCACAGGAGGTCCCGTGCATGGGAGGGCCCTTGATTTTGCTTGATACGATGCCATGCATTGATACTGCTAGAAGAGCAGTTCTCCCATGCACAAGAGGTCCCGCGCATGGGAGGGCTCTTGATTTTGCTTGAAGATTCGATGCATGCATTGATACTGCTCATAGTTGGTTAGATCTTCCAATCACCACATAGTGTTTATGACGAGGAGAACTTTAGAACGAGTCCACTTGAATATATCTAAACAAGTTCTGAACACAATGAAACGCTATAGAAGTACACATAACTATGAGATGTGTTGTTAAATACTATAAGAATTCAAAGTTTTGTGGCAATAAAATCTATCAGTACTTACAAACTTTGAGATTACTAAGAATCAATTTGAGACACATTGGGACACAATGTGACGTTATGATACACAACAAAACATGGCAAGCCATAGTGAAACAATAAGATTTGATTTGCGAAACAGAATGAAACATTTCTGAATATTTCGCATTGAATTAATATATTTTTATGTGACAAGTTTGAAGCATGGTGATTTAGTTGCCAATAAAATAACTCCTAAAAATATATTCAATATAGGCCTTGTTTTAAAGATCTTGTCGGAAGAAGTAAAACCACAATTGTGCAAACATAATGGAAATCAAACTTTTACTTCAACATACATTAGGCACCTATTTATTGAATGAAAGGGTTGTGTCTGCTAAACGATTCTTTCATCTTTTATTTACCTTGTACGGGGGATTGGAAGGGAACGCGCTTGAGATGCTCCATGTAAAAATGGTATGCTAGCAAATGTGGGGATGATGCTGAGAACAAAAATGAAAAAAGAAAGGAAGGAGGACCTGCGTTGTACTCCCTCTGTAAACTAATATAAGAGCGTTTAGATCATTACTTTAGTATTCTAAAAGCTCTTATATTAGTTTACGGAGGGAGTACTACAAAGTCCAAAGGAATCCAGCAGAGAGAGAAGGGTGGGCACCTGAAAAAGCAAAGTAGCTTTAGGTGGAGAGAGGAGCCGACACGTGATGGTTTGGCTGGCCTGACAAAAGCTGTTTGCGTTTACCACGACCACCACCATGGACGAGCATGCTTCCTCTCGACGGCATGCACCACGCTCGTTGGCATTCTACGTTTTCACTGTTGTTGCTACAAGCCTGCGTTTCATGTTGGATAGGCATCCAAGTCGCCAACATTTCCTAGCAAAACATTTGTTTGCTGTTTTTTCTTAGAACGACGCCAGGAGAGTCCGGCTTTAGGCCAACTCCAACACAGGACCCCAAATAGTCTGCCCGCGTCCGTCTAAGGGTAAACGAACAAAGCAGACCCACCAACGCGCGGCCGCAAACGAACCGTCGTTCGTTTTCTGTCCGTTTTTGATCCATTCCCGGCCCAAGTTTGAGCCGAGATTGCGGCCGAAAGGACAACACGCGGGCGGACGGGACGCGCGCCCTTGTCCTTGCCTGGCCCGCCCGTCGGTGACACAAGTGGCCACTTTCCCTCCCTTTCCTCCAAAATGCTCCCGTGCCCCGGCCTCCCCCTCCCTCCATCCACCATGGCCAACGAGGCGAATCCCGACGACCCACAAACCGGCCGCCCGCCCCGTGGCGAAGAAAAAGAAGCCTATGAAGAAGCCTCGGTCGGAGCTCACGCCAGCGGAGGCCGCCAATCTCGACACCAAATCGGCCAAGAGGAGGAACCGGCGAACTAGTGCGGCGGAGAATAAGGCCGCAGCCGAGTACGCTGCCGAGTATGCCCTACGGCGTGTGTTGCAGCACCAGGCCGAGCTCGACGACAAGGAGTCCATCATCTCCAAGGCGCACACCCTCCTCATGTTGCGTATGGGCCGCCCCACGCCGGCCAATCTCTCGGCCGCTGCCATGGCTACGGCCAACACAGGCTCCTCGGCCCAACATCCGCCGCAACACCGTTCCCCGAGCTCATCCGTCACACACGATACACTGGATGTTCGTGCCCCGCCGCCGCACGGCCATGGGAAGACACGATTCTCTACGTCGTCGGACCGCATCGTGGTCGATCTGGCCAGGCCCGCGGGCCTCATCGACCTCAACAACATGTCGGGGTACATTGGCACTGGCCATTGTGAAGATGGCGCACAAAGGAAGCAGCCCCGGTCGTTCGGATCGGCTCACATGGCCGGTGCCCGCAAGCTGTTCAACGAAATGCCACCGCCGACGCAGACGACGATGGTTGACGACCCTTACTACGCCTCGTTCATGCAGAATGTCATCTTCGAGGGCCATGGTGAGGCGTTCCACGTCGACGGCCAAGAGCAAGCTTTTGATCCCGACGCGAGCCAAAGCCAGGACAGTCGTGGTACATATGATGACACTCAGTTCGCCGGCCATGATGATGGTGATGAGGACGACCATGACAACTCATGGCATGAAGACGAAGACTTGTATTGTGAAGATGAAGAAGAAGAGGTCGACATATCTGCAGAGCAATTGTTGTTTATGGACGAGCTCACCAAAAGGCAGAATCACAAAAGAGGAGGAAAACATTCACACAGAATCATATAGCCAAGCTGAGGACACTTTGATTTGCGAGTGTTAGAAGGAACTCAGCCAAGATCCAATCAAAGGTGCCAAGCAAAAAAGGAGCCATCTTTTGGACAAGAGTTCACAAGAACTTTCATGAGCGAAGAAAGTTTACCCCACCAATTCACAAGCACCCGCGGCATCAATTCAATCCAAAAAAGGTGGGGATTCATCCAACATCAAATATTGTGCCGCGCTTGAGAGCGTCAAAGCCTGTCCCGTGAGCGGCCTAGGCTTTGGTGAATTGGTATGAACCTCTAGCTTTTATATCATGTGTCCATTCATGTTGGCATGCCATTTAAGTTTCATGCATTGTATGTCCTTTCATGTTACAATTGTGGTCGCATGTTTGATTGTGTAGGCATTCCAATCTTTGGAAGGCTTCAAGGCCCGTCACAAAGACAAGCCATTCACTCTCACGTATTGTTGGGTGCTCATCAAAGATTGCCCCAAGTTCAAAGACCAATACAACACTCTTAAGAAGAAGAGAGGAGAGAAGGCGGCCATGGGTGATGAGGGAGACGTGCTCAAGAGGACGAGGTGCAAGACAAGCTCGAAGGCTGACGAGAAGAGTGATGCGTCTTCTATAGCCTTGCAAGGAACTTTGAAGAACATGTGAGCCAAAAGGAAGTGCGGGAGGAGAGGGGGAGCAAAGGGAAGGACGAGCAAATGAAGATATTCCTAGATCTTCAAACAAAGAAGCTTGACATGGAGGAGGCCGTGAAGAGGACGAAGTTTGACATTGAGGAGGCCGCTCAACTCAAGAAGCTAGAAATTGAGGCCATCAATGCTGACACAAAAGCCAAGGAAGTGGCACTAGCATTTATGAGCTTTGATAAGAACAACATGTCACCAAAGAGGAAGCCTTGGTTCACGAACCGACAGAAGGAGATGTTCGCCTGTGACGGCCTGAACTAGGTGAGACCTCGGTCTCAATGGCCGCGATGGCGGTCCTTTTTGAAGGCTGGCTGGTGTGCCGGCCGCTGGCTTCGTTGCCGGCCCAAAAATTTGTCTATTTTGAAGGTTGGCTCCTGTGTCGGGCGCTAGCTTTATTGTCGGTGCCAAACTTGGGGTGACCATTCTATAGGCTGCTGGCTTTGTTGTCGTCCGGCATGATCTAGCGTTAACATGGCCACTAGCGTGAATTATGGCCGCTGCCATTTAGCTATGTCTTTTTGTTTGCATCCACAGCGGCTGAAATGCGGCCGCACGTTGGGCGCACGATCGGCACATCCACAAATCCGGACGGGCACGACCACATTGCCACCCTCAAGCGAACAAAAAGCGGACAAAACAGACATACGTTTGAGGTCGTGCGTTGGAGTTGGCCTTAAATTAATAAAGCCAACAACATGCAGCATACAGAACACATGGTCTTATACGGTTATAAACCACAAAAGGGCGACCAGGCCAAATAAGATCAAGCATTACTTGCCCCAAAAGGCCTACTCAGAGCACGCAGGCTCAAGCACAAAGTCCAAAAGAGGCCACCACTCCCTAGGATGCCGGCGCATGAGTTCTAGCCAAGGCGTAGACATGACAAAGACGGGATATACTCAGCTGATGCAGTTCAGCATCATGTCGCCTTCCCAACAGAGCCCACTGCTGCAAGAAAATCACACATTTGAAGATCACATCAGCTGGGTACGACGGGAAGGATCCCTCAATTGTTAGCTTGTTACGGATTTGCCACAAAGCCCATAACATTGCCCCAGCACAGATCCACATCACGCGAAGAGAACTACAATTAACTGTGGATAAGCACGCCACTAGCTCAACGCTGTACCTAGGATCATAATCCCTTCCAGCCGCTTTGCAGACTTCACTCCAAGCACAACGCGCCAGTTGGCGTTTTGCGGCTCTCCACAGACCGCACATGGCCCGCTGGCTGGCCCACTGTATTTTTCCACGTTAATGGAGGCGGGGAGGTGATCGCGACAAATTTGCCAGAGGTAGAGCTTGATATTTGAGGGGATCTGCACCTTCCAAAGGATGGAAGCCACCTACTAGGTTGGTCTGTGGGTCAGGGCACGGTATAGAGAGTTAACCGAGAACTTGTCCGAGGCATTGTGGCGCCATGTCACGGTATCCGACCCCTGGGATAGTGAGAAACTACATACTAGAGATAACAAGTGTCCCTAGCTCATGGTCTCGGCAGCGGTAAGCTCACGGCAAAAAAAGATCGCTAGAGGGGAAACACAAAGTGCTTGGTGTCTGTGTCAAAACCGGTGGATCTCGGGTAGGGGTCCCGAGCTGTGGGTCTTGGATCAATGGGGAACAAGGGACGAAGGACACAATATTTACCCAGGTTTGGGACCTCTCTAAAAGGTAAAACCCTACATCATGCTTGATTATATTGAAGTGTATAGGATGAGTACAAACTTGATCTACCATGAGATTAGATGAGCTAACCCCTAGGCGAGTAGGATGATGGTTGTTGTTCTAGCTTCTACGGACTAACCCTCTAGTTTATATAGACACCGGGGGTACTAGGGTTACACATGGTTGGTTACAACAAGGGAATAAACATGCCGAATCTTCTATCTTGACTTGGAGGACACACCAAGACTTTGAGGGATTCCCGTCCAGACACGGGGTCGTCTTATAGCTCGGCCTTGTGGTAATCATAGCGGTCCACCTGTCCGGCCCATAAGAGATAGGTCAGCAGCCCAAGGACCCCATAGTCCGGGACTTCCTTAGTAGCCCCTGAGCTAGCCACCAACATTGGCGTCTTGTAACTCCTGCATCCATAGTCTCCGGCTTGTGGGCGAGTTCTTCTCCACCTGTGTGTTTGGAACACTCTCCCCTGGCCGAGCCACTAAAAGCTATTCGACCAAGTTCGGCTATGTGCTCAATTAAGTTGTATCCGGAATCCGAATTGTCAACTTCGCTTAGCCTCGAAGGCCAAGCTCTCAAGTGTGAATAGTGCCTTCATCTGACAACTTTTGGTGAAAAGTCACGGCCGGTCACAAACGCCAAACCGTTGAGAGTACTTGACGCACGGTTCGAGGTAGCTCCTTCATTGGTACGTCGCATCAAGGTGGGGATCGTGCCCCGTTTTTAAGGGATACGGTCAATGATTTTGATTATCCCACTCACGCATAATGTCATGAGTATATCGGGAAGTGGTGAGGCATGTGGCGCAGTAAAAGGACCTTTGGTATTTTTGCAGCTTATAAAAGGAAAACGACCACCCCATTGGTGTATGTCTTCCTCTTCCTCTTGACAACACTTCCCCAATCTACAGAGCTCCAGTGCCCTGTGCCATTCTTCCACAAGAAATCCCTTCAAGCCATCCCCTCACTGGCCATGGAAGAATCCGGTGTCGAGGGCAAGTGGGAGTCCTCCATCATCACCAATGTTGACATCGAGGACCTGAAGTGCGTCGGCTACCTCCTGGCCAAAATCGTTCACCGGGCCCGAGAAGAGGGCCAGACCGTCCTCACGCCTCGACCGAGCGAGAGGGTGGTGTCCGTCCCCCACTTCATCCAGAGACAGGGCTTCCAACTCCAACCCTTCGTCAGGGGGCTAATGTTCTTCTATTGGCTGGATTTCCATGATCTGGCCCCGAACTCTTTCCTTCGTATCTCGGCCTTCATCGTTATCTGCGAGGCCTTCTTGCGGGTCCAGCCACACTTGTGGCTGAAGGTCTTTAACATCAAGCCGAAGATAGTCGATGGCCAACAGGCGGACTGCAGTAGGGCGATGATCAGTAACTTGCCCGGTGGCCGGAGGGCACATTTATAGACACTCTCAAAGTCTCGAAGAAGGAGTGGTTCTACATCACAGAGCCACGTGATGCAGCCTGGACGGCGGCTCCCGAATTCAGATCGGACCCCCGGCGAGGCTAACCTTGTGGACCAAGAAGGGCCTTGACTGGGGGTCCCCCTATGGAGGCAGAGTCGCTACAGAAGCGCATCTCCAACATGATAAAGGCGGTCGCCAAACTGACCACTGTGGTTCAGGTGATGCTCTGTCGCTACCTTCTACCTTGCCAACAAAGGGCCACCCCAATGTGGTCCTACAAGCTCAAGGATCCGGCTACCGTGCATCACTTCTATGGAACCACCCATGACAAGCTGTGGAAGGTGTTGTTCAAGCCTCAAAAGGCGTGGACGGCCAAGGAGGAAGACATTGGCCTTGATGCCGGCACCCCCCTAAAGAGGTAATGAAGTTTTATTCATTCTATGTACGGAAGTTTGTATTCCAGGAGATTTAACCCTTGTTCTCTTACTTCCACATGGCTGGCTCGAGAAGGCCAAGCAGATCAACAGTCCGGCCATGTTGCCCGAAGACCCCCGGTCAGCTCTGCTGGAGGAGACGCTGGCCGTGGCGCCGCACAAGGCGCGAGAGAAGAAAAAGAAGAAGAAGAAGAAAGAGGCTGGGGAGGCCAAGGAAGGCCTCCGCCCAAGAGTGCATCCGGACACGAAGTCCGGGGACACCCAAGCTCCCTCTGCTCATGAGGAGGAGCAGGAAGAGGACGACGAGGAGAGTGAATCCTATTGTATGAGGAAGAGGGCAGCGTCGGACGACGCCGAGGAGGAGCAACCTTCCCACGCCCCAAAGAAGCAGTGCAGGCCCAAGCTGGTCTTGCCTGATGATAACTCGGATTCCGACGAGGAGTCCACAGCGTCCGAAGAGGTTTCGAAAAGGAAACCCAGGGGAAAGCCCCCTGCCGAAAGGTACGAATTCGAAGATTCCCGAGGCGCTTGTTTCATTAGTCTATTACTGATAGTGTATGTGCATTTCATGCTATAGCCCACCGTGTGACCACCCCACTGATCAAGTCTCAGAGGGGACTTCTCCGCCAGCCAAGATGGCGGAGAGCGGGACTGCATCGCGCTCCACACCTCCAACGGTCATTGGGGAGACTGGAGTGGTGTTGTCCCGAAGGACCCCTCCCGGCCTGGACATGCGAGGTGGTGGTGACGAGATCATGGCCGAGGTTAACACCTCAGTCACCGAAGACCAGGAGGAGGGATCCCGCTTGGTGAACAAGGGGGGGGGGGAGCTCGGTCAATCCGAGCCCTCCCGAAAGACAATTCTGGAGCCCCCAAGGCCCTCGGAGGCGTCAATTCCGCCCTCCACCAAGGGGGACCCGGGGCCCTGCTGCCAGCACAGAACACCGGAGATCGGGCTATGGCTGGGTGGACGAACATGATTGAGGAGGCTGTGAATAACTCCTCCATCATCACAGAACACCACGCCCTGATAGGCGGGATTCTGCAAAGTACTCGGTCCATTAACAGTGGACTGAAGGAAGCCTTTGGTGGCCTTCTGACGGGCTTTGAGGTAAGCCATGTAATATTCTTTCCATAGAGCGTATTTTGTGAATGAAGTTTGAGTAGTCCTCGTATATAGCAGCCCTCGAGACTCTGTCAGGATTGAAAACCTGGCAGAGGATCGAAAATCATTGAATCGGGGAGTCTGAATGACGTGATTGTTTTGCTATTGTAGGCCTCGTCTTTGGCGGTGGCTGCCAATGCAACGACGCTAGACGAGATGAATCAGAAGCTCAAAAGCTCCGATGTGGAGCTCGACCTTGTCAATAAGCGGTTTGATGAAGCGCAAGGTTAGTCTGGTTGAGACTTAGTAATTTTGCATTTTTCTTATTGAGAAAGGTATTCGGGATTATCCCTAAGCAAGAGGTGCTTAATTATGATTGCAGTTGTCGCCGAAGAGGTCGAGGGCCTCAAGGTCGAACTGAAGAAGGCCAAGAAAGAGGCGGCTAAAGAGAAGGCGACGGCCGAGCGAGCGGCTGCCGAACTCAAGACGGTGAAGACCGTGAGTGAGAAGCACGAGGCCAGAGTGGTCGAAGTGCAGCAGGAGCTCAAGGATGCCATCATTAAATGTGAGGACCTTGAGTAGAAGAAAAGGGTCAAGCCACTGAGTTGTCCAAGGTGAAGCAGTAGATCGAGGAGGCGAGGACGGAGACGCGGGGCGCCCAAGAAGAGCTCCGACAAGTGAAGCAAATTGCTGATGGCACTACAAAAAAAGACACATCCGTGACATTTTGGGCCGAATGAATTTTTTTTCTGTCATACATATGACAGTAATTGTGACAAAACCCGATATCATCATAGATGTGGTGGGCTCCTACTTCTATGACAAAAAATCATGACAGAAAATGGACTTTTCGTCCTGGGCGGGCGGGAGACGCAGCTGCATGACATTCTTTGGGCCATCCATGACGGAACCGTGGTAGAAGCGAGGGGGAGGAAAATTTCGGGGAGTTGCCGGTTACGGTGGGAGGTTGGGGGCCGAGCGATGCGCCTTTCTATCGTACGTACACGCGTGTGTGTGCGAGGCGTTGGATCTAACTGAAGCCGAGCGAGGCGTTGGGCTCTAACTGAACCCGAGCGATTGCACTGCAGGCTACGCGTTACTGAACCCGAGCGATCGATCGATGGCCGTTAACTGAACCCGATGGAGCGATTCCTTCGCTACTGCTGCTAACTGAAGCCGATCGATGCTGCCTCTGGGATGAACAGTGAGCGTTGCGGGGGGGGGGGGGGGGGGGGGGGGGTTCGGATGAATAGTGAGCGGTGGCATTGCCTCTGGATGAACAGGAACCCGTGGTGTGGAGGGCTGGATGAACAGTAGACGGTGGAGGGGTGGCCGTGGAGGGGTGGTTGAACAGGACCCCGTGGTGTGGAGGGCTGGATGAACAGTAAACGGTGGAGGGGTGCCCGTGGAGGGGTGGTTGAACAGTAGCTGGTGGAGTAGCGCGCGGTGGAGGCTGGATGAATAGGAGCCCGTGGAGGCTGGAGGAGGTCGACGGTAGCCTGTGGAGGGTGGAGGAGGTCGAAGGTGGAGATGAACAGTATCCCGTGGAGTCCCGTTTTGTGGTACGCCACACCCCTCCCCCCATTTCGACCGTAGTGCTCCAACACAAGTCTGTTTCATCCGTTTTGTGGTATGCCACACCTCTCCCGATGAATCGGACCCCCGTTTCGACCGTAGCGCTCCAACACAAGTCCGTTTCGTCCATTTTGTGGTACGCCACACCACTCCCGATCAACAGGACCCCTGTTTCGACCGTAGGAGGTCCGTTTCCTCCGTTTTGCAGTACGCCAGGCCCCTCCCAATCAACAGGACCCCGTTTCGAACGTGGCCGGTCGAACACAAGGCCGTTTCCTCCGTTGTGCAGTACGCCAGGCCTCGTTTCCATCATCTGTTCCGTCCAAGCCCTCCCGATGAACACTACCACGCATTCCATTCCGACCCAGCCGGTTGGCTCCCCATGAACACGACGACGACGCTGTTTCTCTATTCCGACCCAGCCATGTACGTATGCGCGATAGGCGTTAGAGACCCTGCCCGTATGTACGTACGTGGCCATATTTTCTTTCTTGCACCCTCGCCGCTGTACGTACGTGTACATGCTACGTGTGCGCCTCTACTACAACACGTGCGCGCCTCTACATCCACCAGTATATATGTACGTACACGTTCGCGACCAGAATGACAACGGTACGTACGCTTCGACCAGGTGGGTCCCGACTGTCAGGCACTTCCTTGCCTGCGAAGATGTAGCTGGTGGGTCCCAACAGTCAGGGGGGTGAATCAGTTTTTTTTGCCTGGACGCACTTCCTTGCGTGCGAAGATGTAGCTGGTGGGTCCCAGCAGTCAGGGGGCAAATCATTTTTTTGCCCGGACGCACTTCCTTGCGTGCGAAGATGTCACTGGTGGGTCCCAGCAGTCAGGGGGGCGAATCGTTTTTTTGCCCGGACACACTTCCTTGCGTGCGAAGGTGCAGCTGGTGGGTCCCAGCAGTCTGGGGGAAACGTTTTTTCGGGAAATACTATGGCCCGTCCGGTGGGTCCCAGTTGTCAGGTGGAGGAATAATTATTTTCCGCGTAAATAAGGAGGCACTTCCTTGCTGCGGTCGTGGACCCAACTGTCAGCCTCTCCACATACAGTCCACGTCCGATGAAAGTCGTTCCTTGACCATGTTGACCACGCCGCATCAAGAGCACCAGGGCGATGGACGACGGCGAGGCCTAGGAAGGGGACGACGGGGAGCCGGGGAAGATGCGACAGTGGAAGCCCGCGCGGAGAGGAGTACGAGGGTTCACTGGTTCGGCTGCGGTGTGAGGCTGCCGTCGCCGCAGGGCCTGGCCAGCGATGGGAATAGTAGGGGGCGGTGAGGCCTCCGCGGCAGCACATCCGGCCACGGTAAGCAGGAGCATGCGGCACGGCCGGCGCTGCTTTGGGCGGCTGGAGCAAGAAGACCAGAGGTTGAAGAAGCACTACGGCCATTGGATGGACATCGTACGGTCACTGGAGCTAGAATCGTTTATATTGACTAAGTTGACAAAGCCCTTCGTCCCCGTCAACTTAGTAGGCCCACAAATCAGCCTCCCACCAAGGTGGGTCCCAGCTAGCAGGGAGGTAATCATTTTTTGTTCGTAATAAGGAGGCACTTCCGGTGGGTCTGAGCTGACAGCAGGGCGAACATTTTTTTTGCGAAATACGGTGGCCCGTCGGGTGGGTCCTAGCAGTCCGGGGCAAACGTTTTTTTGCAAAATACTGGTGGCCCGTCCGATGGGTCCCTGCTGTCAGGTGGAGGAATAATTATTTTCCGCATAATAAGGAGGCACTTCCTTGCGGCTGCCATGGACCCAGCTGTTAGCCTCTTCACGTACAGTATTCTTCCGATGGAATTCGGTCGTTGACCACATTGACCACGCCGCGCCGAGAGCACCACGGCGGTGGACGACGGCGAGGCCTAGGAAGGGGACGACGCGGAGCCGAGGAAGACGCGGCAGTGGATGCCCACGCGGAGAGGAGTACGAGGGTTCACTGGTTCGGCTGCGCTGCCGTCGCCGCAGAGTAACAGGGGGTGTGGGTGAGTGGAGTGGAGGGATGGCTTGGCCAGCGATGGGAGTAGTATGGAGGCGGTGAGGCCTCTGCGGCAGCACAGCCGGCCACCGGAGGCAGGAGCAGGCGGCACGGCTGGCGCTGCTTTGGGCGGCTGGAGCAAGAAGACCAGAGGTTGAAGAAGCACTACGGCCGTTGGATGGACATCGTATGGTCACTAGAGCTAGAATCGTTTATATTGACTAAGTTGACAAAGCCCTCCGTCCCCATCAACTTAGTAGGCCCACAAGTTAGCTTCCCACCAAGGTGAGTCCCAGCTAGCAGGGGGAGTATTCATTTTTTTGTGCGTAATAAAGAGGCACTTCTGGTGGGTCCGAGCTGACACCGGGGGAACGTTTTTTTCGTGAAATAAGGTGGCCCGTCCGGTGGGTACCAGCAGTCAGGGGGGAAACATTTTTTTCACGAAATAAGGTGGCCCGTCCGGCGCGTCCCTGCTGTCAGGTGGAGGAATAATTATTTTGCGCGTAATAAGGAGGAACTTCCTTGCGGCCGCCGTGGACCCATCTGTTAGCCTCTCCACGTACAATACTTTTCCGATGGAAGTCGGTCGTTTACCACGTTGACCACGCCGCGCCGAGAGCACCAGGGCGGTGGACGATGATGATGCAGGGGACGATGTGGAGCCGGGGAAGACGCAGCAGTGGAAGCCCGTGCGGAGAGGAGTACGAGGGTTCACTGGTTCGGCTGCGGTGTGAGGCCGCCGTCGCCGTAGAATAACATGGGGTGTGGGTGAGTGGAGGGATGGGCTGGCCAGCGGTGGGAGTAGTATGGGGGCGGTGACGCCTCCGCGGCAGCACAGCCGGCCACGGGAGGCAGGAGCAGGCGGCATGACCGGCGCTGCTTTGGGCAGCCGGACCAAGAAGCCAAGAGTTTGAAGAAGCACTACGGCCGTTGGATGGACATCGTACGGTCACTGAAGCTAGAATCATTTATATTGACTAAGTTGACAAAGCCCTTTGTACGCTCCAACTGAGTAGGCCCACAGGTCAGCCTCCGAAACGGTGCACCCCAGATGTCAGGGGGAGGAATCATTTTTTGGGCGGCCGAAGCTAAGAATATCCGAGATTGAAGAAGAAGCACGACATCCGTTGGATAGACATCCAACGGCCACTGCTGCTAGAATCGTGTGTTGACTATAATAAGTTGACAAAGCCTTGCATACGCATCAACTTATTTTTTTAGGGGACGCGTCACTTAGTAGGCCCACATGTGTGTGGCAGAGAACTTATAGCCCATTTGCGTTTTGTAAGAATGTACATCCCATTTTTGAATTCTAACGGAATTTACAATAGCCCATTTATAGTTTGTTAAAAGTACAACCCATTTTCTAGCTAGGACAACGATTAATAATTTCAACCAACCGTTGAAGACATAATTCAATAAATTTTCCCACATTTTGATGGGATCCAAAATATTTTTATCCCGAAATTTCTATTCAGATTAAATATAAATTTGTATTACATAAAAATCCAACGAAACATTGCGCGTGCAACAACGAAAATTTAAGATTTTCAAAATCCATAAATACTATTTTATAAACTAATTTCGTGTTTGATGCATTTTCAAAATCCATAAATAATATTTTATAAACTAATTTCGTGTTTGGTGCACTTTGATGAGAACCGTGTGTTTTTATAATTACATCCCATTTATTATTTTTAAAGCCCATTTTCCTGTTAAGCCTAATGCATCCCTCCTAGGAAAGATTTGCAGCACAATGGGGCGGAGAATAACAAGTTGACCTTGCCTGGGTATTCCTCAAAAAGACGTATAGCTGGGCTAGCCATTTTCATCTTGAAAAAAGTAGTATCTGGGCTAGATATCTGGCCTGGGCTAGACGGGCCACAGCCCGCCCAGTTAATACCTTGCTCTCCTCTGAACAACAATGAAATCATCGCCAAGAAAAACTCTGCAGTGCTCACGCCTCAAAAACACAAATACTGCTCGAGCTGCTTGGTCCCATCTGTCGGCCGCACCTTGTGCAATTCTCTCATTTATATTGACTACATAGGTTGACAATGGTGTGGGACCTTGATGTCAGGAAACCAGGAGAAAGGAAAAAAATAGTTATACATAATAAGGAGACAGTTGCGTAAGTACGGCTACCCTAGTGGGTCCCTAGTGTCATCCAGTCAAAATAAAGTCATCTCCTGAATCCTCATGTTCGTTTACCATGTTAACAATGCTCGGCGCCACGGCGAGCGCAACAACTCGAAGGACAATGGAGAGGGCCTCGTAGGCCCTACGGAGGTCTGATACAGTGCCCGCTGCTCATTCAGGAAGCCAGGATCATCGGACACCTATGAGCACCTTCGAGAAACTGAGACGACATGAAACGGTAAGGCCGCGCTTGGGAGCTCTGGTTTATTTCAAACCTATATTAACATACAAGTGTAATTTACTCGGCATCGGAAGGCCCGAGGTCTGTAAGTAAAACCGGCGGGTTACGCGTGTAATTTGAGAGACCAGTGTATATTTTACGAGCATTGCTATATGGACGACATTACCAGACGATACATGCACGACGTGCGTATCATGCCATCCATGGGCAAGGCTGAAACAGTAGCTAACGGCTGGATTAGCAATCGTCCGAGTGTCATTCAGCATTTTTATCGTGTGTGAAGTACTTCCGATATTTTACTAGTCGAAATCGACCAACCAAGCGCCTTCGCCCGAGACCATCTACTTTAATTTACAAGCGTCAATTTTACAAGCGGTTTTGGTTGGAAAACGACGATCCAATCACGGCCTAATATCATGAGTTGGTCAGAAGATCATATGGTTTCACGTCTAACCTACCCGACATGTCATATAGGCTATGAATGAAACATCAGACGATGAACTTCTTACGCACGGAAACAACATAAGAGGATGATCTTCTTAACAAGCAAATCACTGGCATTAGATCGACATGCAAAACAATACAAAGCATTATTCTCAAGAGGCACGATGAACAGCTCGTGATGCCGCATGCCACAACATTCCAAGCTCAACTTTTCAATCAAACACAAGGCCTGACATTACATAAACAATATTCAGAACAAACTCTTAACACAGGAATATCTCAGCAGAGTAATTATTTACTTCTAAACTGAACACAGGAATAGGAAAAAACACTCGACGCTGCTCACAGCAAGGGCGTCCCACTCAAAAATATCAAATGCATGTCTTCTGGCTAACATCAATGAGCAAATTTTGACAAGGTTTTCCAATTCCAATATATTAAACTAACGTCTTCTTGCTAACATCAATGAGCAAATTTTGAAAAGGTTTTCCAATTCCAATATATTAAACTAATGTCTTATTGCTAACATCAATGATTAAACTTTGACAAGCTTTTCCCATTCAAAATATGTAATGCCTATGATCGTGTCCTGTTTTAGCTTCTTGTACTTGTTTGGGCACTTTTTGCCTAGGGCACTCCACGTGTTGTTAAATTGCCAATGGTCTCTGCAGACTAGTCATATCACCGGTGTCTAATAATACTCTGTGAAGCTTCTCGATCATTCCTTCTGTAATGTACCACATCCAGTGACTGCTTCTTTCTGCAAAGTGGAACGACCAACTGGACCCAGTAATGCAACAGTTTGCCTTGGACACATTGGCTCCTTTTGTGCAGTTCAACTAAAATCAAAGTCAGAATAAAACCGAGCTTTAATTTTGATATCCCTATAAGCAACAATAGGTATAAGGGAAACAATTACTGAGAAATAACGGTTGATGACTTGTCTTAATGGGAAACAAAGCAAGAGAGGAGCAATTCTCCATCAGTGTGATTCATTCATATTGACTGAGACATTATCTTAACAATGACTTGGTTCAACATGTATAAAGAACGACAAAGCAGAAAAGTACCATTCCTAAAACAATGCAACGGATTCATTTTTAAAGAGACATTATCTTAACAATACCTTGGTTACACATGTAGAAAGAACTACAAAGCAGGATAGTACCATTCCTAACAAGTGTTGCAGTTTTGAACTAAGATTCAGTAGTTAATTAATTCTGAGAGTGGCATTGCTTAATTTTACCAGCGACATTAGATTAACGAAAAGCATAAACAGTTCCAGGGGAGAGTGGGCGCAACAACAATATGTGCTTCCATCTACTTATAAAGGGGGTGATGCAGAGTTTGTTGTAACAAAGCAACAAGCATCATGTCTAGGTTGGTCCCATTTTTGTTCACTACTTAATGGGAAAAGACAACAATACAATAGCTTCAATTCAACATTTATTTAAAACAGTACCAATACAAGTAGCACAACATCTCAAAGCACACTGCACAATCATGTGGATGAAGGCCTGTTGACCTTTCATGAGAATACCAGGATAAAATACGAATCTGCTAACACGAATAGGAAATCCAATCTCATTTTGTGCAGTTGCACTGAAATCAAGCAAAGTGTTTCGCGTAGTGAAGCAAAATGTCGCAATAGCAACAAGTTGAATAGATATCATGTGGTAGAGACCAAGATTTGAAACAACTCGACAGGAACAATGGAAACAAATCTTGATCTCCTTTTGTGCAGTTCCACCAAAATTAAGCAAAGTCACCGGTGTGACATTCAAGTTGAACTGCACAAAACACTCTTAAAACATAAGTGTTTCGAGTAGCGAAGTAAAATGTCGCAATAGCAACAAGTTGAATCGATACCCCTGTTTTAACAGAGGAAAAAAAGGAAACAATTACTTGCCAATAAAGGAGGATGAAACAAACGGTGACAGAAAGAAGGATCTAACTTATCTTGGATGGAAAACAAAGTAGGATAGTAGCATTTCTAAAACGGTAGCATTGATTCATATTAACAGAGACACTCTCTTGAAACAACATTCGTTAAAAAATGTAATTTACTTTTAACAGTGGCATTGCTTCAATTTTCCGGCGGCATTCTTAGGGCCTGTTTGGTTCCAATAAGTCACCTGACTTATAAGTCAGGTGACTTAAAAAAAGTGACTTATAAGTTACGCCTGTTTGGTTGTCACCTGACTTATAAGTCATTTGACACACGTTCCCACACCAATCAACATCATGTAGGTGGTGGGACACATGTAAAAGGGGGTGACTTATAAGTTTTAAGTTGGGTGGAGCAACTTATGACTTATAAGTTGGGGTGACTTATAAGTCGGGTCTGTTTGGCAAAATAAGTCACTTTTTTCACTTTTCGACTTATAAGTTGGTGACTTATTTGGAACCAAACAGGCCCTTAGATTAACAACATCAAAATAGCTGTATGGGACATGCTAGCACCATGTGCGTCCACACGTATAAATGGGTGATGCAGAGTATGTAGCCAAGCAGCATATCTGTGTTGGTCCCATATTTGTTCTCTTTGAACTTTTTTCCTATGTGAGGGCAACAAATCTAGTCCTGCACAAACTACCCGACCCCCCCAGTTTCTTTCCCTTTTCAACAAAGAGATTGGTTCCTTACAGATGTGTGTCCTGGGTTACCCCCTTTTTCCCTTTTCGACCAACAAAGCGGCTGGATAGCCAGTCTATACTACTTTTCCTCCCTCCTTTCCTCATTGAACCACGTCCAAGATTAATGCTGCACCCCACCACACCTTTCTTTCCTATTGGAACCAGGACCTAGATTCGACTATAGATCGAAAGAGATCCATATGCAGCTAGAGCGATGACGGTTTCAAAGAAACTTATACCTTAGGGTCGTCGGGATGTGGCAAGGCGTGCGGCGGGAGGCCGGATCTGCCCACACTACGTATGACAGCGAGGAAGAAGGGGTCAGTGGCCCTCCCGCAAAGGCGTTGGGTGAAAGAGAACAGCGCAGCCAGCAATGGATTGCCTCCCTCGCCGAAGGGATAGAGTTAACGCTGCACCTCCTCCCCTTCCCGGTGCGACGGGATACGGACGCCTCCTTCACCAGCTGTGAGGGGGGAGAGAGACAAGAGGCCAATGAATTCTTGTTTAGATCTGGTGAAGAGAGGGTGAGAGACTGTGAATATAGCAAACCCTAGCAAATGAACACTGAGCCTCCAGCATGTAACATATATGTATTGCGGCAAGCGTGTGGAGAGTGCAAACCCTAGCGAACAAGCGCTGAGGCTCCCGCTTATATATATACTAATGTAGTATGGACTGAGCTCTGGTGCCTTCACTCCATCTGCTTTTGGCTGTATGACAGGTGAGCCAGCCACATTTTGGGCCCACCTGTCATAAACCCAAAGGCAGGTGCACTAAGTCAATGAAGCTGCGTCCATATAGTACTCTTGTGTGTATACGACTAATATATAGTGGAGTGGTTTTCTTATTCTCTCCATAACAATCGTTTTAAATTGTGTAAGTACGAAATGAAACTCTTTATTTAATGTACAAAGGGAGTACTACTTTCGATGAACTAACGATCCACGCCCACGTGTCCTGGTCGCACTTCCTGTCCTTCACGTGTGGTACACTACCCTCCCTTAAGTGAACAACCACACATGTGCCAAATTATCAGAAACGTGTGAGAGTGTGTACAAATAAAGAATTTTAATTTCAATTATCGGAAATGTTTGAGAGTATTACAAAGTTTGACTTCAGTCAAATCTAATATGCGGAGTAAATAAAAATGGAGGGCTACTACGTCCATCCGGGTTTTTAGTCCACACCATTTTTTAAATCAAAGTTAATAGCTGGACAAATAAAATTACAGGGGAGCTGGAGACAAAGTTAAAATTGTGAGAAGGCTTAGAAATCAATACAAAACTTATACTCTTAGTACCAATGTCGATCCTTCTTCTAGGAAACATTTGGTTCATAGCCAATTGTGTGATAAAATTGCACCAACATGAAAGACGACTGTCGGGGGTTGGGTGCGACATATGCCAATGGATGGATTATCATGGTGGGAGCGAGTAGAACGTCGCCGGTGCCTGGAAGCGGGACAAGGCGTAGACACGAACGCCGGTGTACTTTACCCAGGTTTGGGGCTCTCCTAGGAGATAACACCCCTAGTCCTGCTCTGCGGGGTCTCCGCATGATCACTAAGGCACAAGTGATACAATGGTGCTCCTCAAGCTGTATGCTAGAGGTAGAAGGAGGCAAGGCTAGCTCTCTTCCTGCTCTAGGGGGGTGGCTAGTTCTAATGGAGTGGGAACTCTTTGCATGGGTGGCCTGTGGGGTTTATATAGTCCTACCCCCAGGGGTACAATGGTAATCTGGCCAGCCGCTGGGCCCGGCTGTCAGCGTCTCCAGCCTCTGTCTTCTCCGCTGACCGCTGGGGCCCGCCGCCTGGTGGGCCCTGCCACCTGGTTGGTGGCTGTTCACTGTAGCCGTGTCTTCAGTGACGGGGGCTTGGTCATCTTAGCGTGGCTACAGTCCCGCCGCCTGGTGAGAGGACACTGTAGCCACACCTGGTCTTATCAGCTTAATGGCATGCTCACCTCGGGACAAGGGACGACCGCCTGCTGGAGGCCGGCCCCTCTCCGATCCGCCTGGTCGAGCTTCCGCCGTCTTCCTTAGAGTCACTGTCCGATAGGGCCCGCCTCCGGCGGGCCGTACCGACAGGCCGTCATGGGGAACAGGACTCCGCCTGCTCGTGGCTACGTCACGGTAGATACGGCACAGTGCTCCATCGTGCGGAGATCTCTGTCTGTACGGAGCACTGTAGCCACGCCCGTCTCGAGCATGGGAGGCGACGTGCTTCACTGTAGCCATGCTTTTCCTTGTACTCTCGATGGGAGCTCGGCCGCCCTGTAGTCGTGAGGTGGCCACCTGTCCGTTGCCGCCCTCTCTGGTACGCGGCCGTTAGGAGCCGGCCACTCGGAGTGCCGTAGTCTTGGATCACCCACCCTCCGGCAGCCGGCCGCTGAGCAAGCCGGCCCCAGAGGTCGGAGTTTCGGCTTGGGGCTCAGCTAGGCGGAGCTGGCCCAAAGTCTTGATAAATCTAGGGACACGGGTGGGCCTACCCGTGGCCCATTACTCCGACAGTAGTCCCCGAAGCCGGTGACGCGTCGTGGTCGAGGGGCCGCGAGGTCTCAGTGGCTTCTCCCCTCCCCGCGCTCTAGGGAAACGTCGACCGTCTGGTGGCCAGTCGGCCGCTCAAGCCGGCCTGTCCCAGGCAGAGGTATGTGGTCGATTTTGAACTCCAAGGCGGGAAACAGGTGGCGTGCCTGTTAAGCTTCCCCAAGCAGCCACCCGCCGCGGACGCACCACGCAGCGCACGTCAGCCTGACAAGCCTGCCATCCCACGCTCTGGATGGGACATGACTCTGGGCCGGGCCCGCCACTACCATGCCTCGGCAACCGGGCGGATTTACTGCACCAGAGCGAGCGGTTGCCATCCCCGCGACTATTCACGACGGGGTGAATGCGTGCGGGAGATGGGGGGTCGTGGGGACGTGGGCATAGTTAATCCCATGACCCCACGTCCCGCCCCCTCGGCTACATAGCCCGGGCGCTATAAGTAAGTAGGGGGGAGAGGTGCGGCAAAGTTCCTGCGACCCCTCCCACTCTTCTTCTTCTCCTCTCAGCCTCCGCTGCTGCTGCTACCGTAGCGCCACCGCCGTTGCTCGACGCCGACGCGTCTCTCCTCTCCGTGCCGCCAGCCGGAGCCATGGGCGACTGGGATGGATCGAACGTGATCGAGGATCACATCGCTTTCCTCCGCGACACACGCCGGATGCCCAGCGCGGCCTTCGTCAAGGCGCGGGTGCCGCCGGAGACGGAGATCTCGCCGGTGCTGCAGGAAGGCGAGCGGGTCGTCTTCCGCTCGCATTTCCTACGGGGCTTTGGCCTCCCTGCGTGCAACTTCTTCCGTGCCTTCCTCAACTTCTACAACCTTCAGACCCATCACCTCACGCCCAACGCCGTGACCTTGCTCTCCGCCTTCATCACGGCGTGCGAGGGCTACCTCGGCATCCTCCCCACAATCAAGCTGTGGGGAGCATTCTTCTATGGAAAGCTTGGCACCTCCGCCAAGGAGACGGCGGCCGAGTGCGGGGGCTTCATCGCCGTGCGCTGGCTGGCGAAACGGAACGCCTTCCCTGCCATCAAGCTGGCGCAGTCGGTGAAGATGTGGCAGCAGTCCTATTTCTACGTCGAGAACGTGGACCCTGCTGCCGACTTCCTCAACCTGCCAGCCTATGAGGCCGCCCCCCCACCGGAGCTCGCGTCTCCTAGAAGTACAAGCCAAAGCCGGTGTCGGCGGACGCGGCGGCCGCCATTGGCCGACTCCGAGTGCTCCAAGAGTCGGATGTCCTCGTGGCCTCCGACCTTCTTGTTGCCTTCGTGGAGCGCCGGGTCCTCCCGCTCCAGAGCCGCCCTCATCCGATCTTCCGGATGGGCGGACACCGCGACCCGTGCCGGCTGTGCACGAAGGGAATGCCGCCTGCTGAAGTCTCGCGGATGGTAAACGAAATCTCCGACCTCAAGATGTCGGAGAAGGAGTGGCGGTACGGGAAGCGGCCATACTCTCGCCATAACCCGCCTCCTGCTGTAAGTTTCTTCTTTTTATCCTTTGAACTGCTTTCCTCTGCTTTGTGACGCTGCTTCTTCAAGACATGATTCCTTCTTGGTTGCTGATTTATATGTCCGAGGCAACGGCCGCCCTCCTGGGGCCGGTTGATAACCTCCAGGCGGACAGGGCGGAGAGTGACTTGGATGACCCCGACTTGGGGGTGGCTGCCCTGGTCGACGACGCGACAGGCGGCGGTGGCCGAGCGGACAGCGGTGGTGGAGCAGGCGGCTCCGAGGGAGGCGGAGGCGTGGAGGCCTGGCCCGACGTCGACGAAGACGAAGACGAGCTGCGCCCTGCCCGGAGCTCCGCCACTACTGGTGCCGGCCCCTCTTCTGGGCCGCCCGCCCCAGGCGGCAAGCACAAGCGGAAACAGGGCTCGACACTGTTCGGCAGCGCCCCAAAGAATCCCAAGAATCCGGCCGCGACGACCAGGCGGAAAGAGACCGTGGCCAGGGCAACCCAATATCAAAGGCAGCCGAAGGTGCTAGTTATGGTGTCGGCGTAAGCATCATTTCCTTACTCCTTATTTTTTCATCAATCTGTCGTGAAAATCCTCTGACTTGTCCTCTTATTGCAGGGCCCTGCTGACCCTTGAGAAGTCGGGTGCCGGCTCGGTCCTCAGGTCGGTAGCGACCTCCTCGACCAGCCGGCGCATCGACCCGGCCGCCGACCTCTGGGAGGCGACACAGCGAAATGCGCGGGAGGCGCGCAATGAGGCAGAGGCCGACCGCCTGGCCAAGGAGCAGGCGGACCTGTCTGCCGCGTCTGCCACGAGGGCGCTGGCGCAGGCGGAAGCTCAGGCCGCAGAGAAGGAACAGCTCACGGAGGCCGCTCGCCGCCAAGAGCCACTACTTGTGGCCCCGCTGAACACTGCGCCGCCTCTGCCTGATTTCGAGGCGACAACCGGAGGAGCCGTCGGCGACTACCCAATCCGAGAGCAGGGTGGTGGTGACGTAGCCATGCCGGACGTCTTCGTGCCACTACCGCCTCCGCCAGCCAGTGAGCCGCGGGACGAACAACCAGTGGCGCCACCGGTGCCACCAGCCGCACCACCAACGGTCCTGGTTCCCGCGGTCCGTATTCCCATGCGCCGCTATCTGGAGAAGGAGGCCTCGGCGCCGCGGCCGCAGGAGATCGGCGCCTCGAGCTCGTCGTCCCTTGACACCGAGGCGACCTGTGCCGCGCCCGTGGGCTGGGTACGCGGGGGCGGAACCAGTGCCCTGAACGAGGCGTCCCTTGACGTCCAGGCCAAGCTCCGGGCGGAGGCAGTGGCACTCAAGTGCTGCAACAAGGCCTACTTGGAGTCGCGCACCGCCATCCAGGTAAGCCGTCTTTTCGTTTTCTCTCTGAATGTTCTTCTTTGCTTCTTTCGTGGGGGCGCGCAAGCGCACCCACTGGGTGTAGTCCCCAAGTTCCGGGCCGGCTGCTGAGCAGGCGGGTCGGAACTTTAACTTGTAGTTGCCGATTGCTGATTTTCGTTTGGTTGTTTCTTCTGCAGGATTATCATAACCTCCGCGCGACCGCCTACAACTCCAAGGTTCGGGAGCTGGAGGCGCAGACGGTCTGTCTCGCCGAAAGCCGGCGTAAGTCTCTTTCTTCTTTCTTCGTGGGGGCACGCTGGCGCACCCGCGGGCTGTAGTCCCCGAGGTTCGGGCCAACTCCTGAGCAGTCGGGCCGAATCTCCTCAGTTGTTCTTTTTTCCTTGTTGGCTACTTCTGTTGCGGCGGGGCGCGCTGGTGCACCCGCGGGTCCCCGAGGTTCGGGGCGACTGCTGATCAGTCGGGCCGAATCTCCTCGATTATTTCTTTTCTTTATCTTGTCCGCTTGACTGATGCCTTCTTCTTTTCTTTCTTTCTTCAGAGGCCAATGCCGACCTGCAACAGCAGCTGGGCGAAGCCAAGACCGCCCTGCGTGGCAAGGAGGCGGAGTGCAACAAGCTGGTGGAGGAGCGGGACCGCCTGGCCGCCCAACTTGCCGAACAGGCAGAAAACCTCAAGGCGGCCCAGCTGAAGGCGGAGACGGCGAAGAGCAGCCTTCTTGCCGAGTTTGAGCTCGAGCGCTCTGCCTGGGCCGACAAGGAGGCCCAGGTGACGGCCTGCTTTAGCAGCATTGAAGACTTGGTCGATGGTAAGCCCTATTCTCTTAGTTTCTTGCTTTGAGTTATCAGCCCTTGCTTATAGCCTTGGCCTTTTTCTTCTTCTGCCCGGGCAGACTTCTTCCCGGGACATTCTGTAGCCGCTACCCAGATGATCGAGGCCCAGCGTGAGGAGCGAAGGGCAGAGGGTGCGCAGATCGCCGTTGATGCCCCCCGGACCCTCGGTGAACAGGTCCTCAGCATTCAGGCCCGGCTTCGGCCTGCTCACCGCTTGCTGCGCCGCCTGCAGCGCATGGGAGCCCAGGCGGTCTCCACCCTTTGGCCAGGCTTGCCGGCCCCACGCACCCCAAGCCATACTGCTGACTGGCTGGAGGTGGCGGCCGGCCGCCTGGAGACCTGGAAGGTCTCAGCAGCCCGGGCAGGAGCGCGCCGGGCCTTGGAATACGTCAAGGTGTGGTACCCTGGGCTAGATCTAGCCCAGTTAGCCACATTCCGACTGGAGGCGCAGGAGGAGCTGGCGGCGGTGGAAGCTGAGCTTGTCAGCAGGGCAGCGGCGATTGTCGACTTCACCGACACCAATGTCTTCGTCCTGGAGGTGGTCGAGAAAGGCGGTGAAGCTCCGCACGAATGGCTTGGGCTAAACCCAGAAGACATCGAAGACTCCACTGAAGTCATCGACTCTAGCGACGAGGGGGAGGACGGGGAGGAGGAAGAGGAGGAGGAGGAGGAGGAGGAAGACGGGAGCAACATCGACATGCCAGAGGTCGGGGCGGACGGTCAGCCCCAACCTGACCGGGCCTCAAGCAACGAGCCACGCACCGAGGTGCCGCCCGCTACTGGAGGCGTTCAAGTGGGGGCGGACGCACCGCCCGTTCCTCCGACGGATGCTGCCGACTCCGTCCTCCAGCACTCCAACGCTCCGCCTGCTGCCGGCGATCCCTCTGCTCAGACGGAGCCGCCTGCCGCGCCAGGTGGCGCGCCCGACTCCAACATTCAGTCGGAGCCCTTGGCCATGCCATCCGGCACCGGCCAGCCGGAGCTTTCTGCCGCGCCAACCGGCACTTCCCAGCTGGAGTCCTCTGCTACGCCTTAGGATTTTATCTGTTTTCTGCTTGCTACTCTTAACACTTTGGTTAAATTCGCACAATTACACCCTCGGGGTGTATATCAAACTCTGTTTCAATGCTGGCCAGAGGCCTTTATCCATGTAAAAATATTTTGTCATTGCTTATGCTTGCTGTGCCGACCTCCACTCTTCTTTCCTTTTTCTCCTTGGTTTTTTCCTTTGCCGCCGACCCTTTGGCTTTGCTTTCACCGGCCAGGCGGCCGCTCTGCAGACCGTGGCTGGTTTGAGGACTCCAGCCGTTTGTGAGGGGGCTAGGTTTTAACCATTCGAAGCTTTGGGTGGTAAGGTGGAGGCCGGCCGTCTGCTGCCAAGCAGCCAGACGGCTAGGTGCGATCTCGCCTGCTACTATATGTGCTTTCTTTCTTAGTCATTTTTTCGTGTGGGGCACCTTTTTGCAACCTTTGCCCGCCATGCAGTCGCTCTGCGAGCTGTGGCTTCTGACAAAGGAAGCTTTTGGTGCCGGCACACTACTTGTCCGGCTGCAGGAGGCGGCATATTGTAGAAGGCGGCGAGGCTCCGGGCCGACTGGTCGAACCCGGCGCCAGGTGGAAGAAAAAGACTATACATTCTCATAGGCATGATACTTATCATATAGATAAAAGAGGGCAGTCCCTGAGCTCTTCTCGGGGGACACGAAGTCTTTATACATAGTACAAAAGGTAGCGTGATACATACTGCTTTCAACTATAAAACCTTCGGAGGAGGTTTGCGTTCCACGGCCTCTCTGTTTCTTTGCCTGAATCATCTCTCTTGCGCGCTCGGGGCTTCTGGGCATCGATCAGGTAGTAGGCATCGTTGCCCAACACCTTACTGATGATAAAAGGGCCTTCCCAAGATGCCGAGAGCTTGTGCTGTCCGGCTGTTCGCTGGATCAGCCGGAGCACAAGGTCTCCCTCCAGGAAGGACCTTGGCTTCACCTTGCAGTTGTAGTATCGGCGCAGGCTCTGCTGGTAGATGGCCGGCCTGCTGAGTGCCAAGAGCTGACCCTCCTCCAGCAAGTTGACGCCGTCTTCTCGTGCCTCCTTGGTGTCCGCCTCGGTGTACATGGTGACCCTTGGGGAGTCGAATTTGATATCCGTCGGGATGACGGCTTCGGCACCATAGACGAGGAAGAAAGGCGTGAAGCCTGTTGATTTGTTTGGAGTTGTGTGCAAGCTCCAAAGGACGGTCGGCAGCTCGTCGAGCCAGCAGCCGGCCGAACGCTCCAGAGGCTCGACCAGTTGGGGCTTGAGGCTGGAAAAAATGAGGCCGTTTGCGCGTTCCACCTGGACATTTGACTGGGGGTGGGCAATGGACGCTAAGTCCCGGCGGATGCCCTGTGTTGCACAAAAATGGGCCACGGCTCCCTTGGAGAAGTTGGTGCTGTTGTCGGTGATGATGTTGTGCGGGATGCCATACCGCGTAGTGATGTCGGCGATGAAGGTCACGACAGTCGGCCCATTCAGCTTCTTGATTGGTTTTGCCTCTATCCACTTGGTAAACTTGTCCACCGCAACCAGCAAGTGAGTCATGCCACCGCGGGCCATCTTGAATGGTCCCACCATATCCAATCCCCACACGGCAAAGGGCCAGGCTATGGGAATGGTCTTGAGCGTAGAAGCCGGCATGTGTGGCTTGGAGCGGAATCTCTGGCACCCTTGACACTTCTGAACTAGCTCCTTGGCCTCTTCCAGGGCAGTGGGCCAGAAGAAACCATGGCGGAAAGCTTTGGCCACCAGGGCTCTCGAAGCCGCGTGGTGGCCACACTCGCCCTGATGGATATCTCTGAGTATTGCTTGGCCTTGGTCCGACTCCACACACCGCTGATAGACCCCTGTTATACTTCGTCGCACCAGCTCTCTGTTGACTATGGTGTAAGCTGCAGCTCGCCTCTGCACCTGTCGGGCTGAGACTTCATCGGTTGGCAGCTCTTTATTTACCAAGAACTTGAGGATTGGCTGGGCCCATGAGGGCGCCGCAATTTCTTCGACTGCGACTACTGCAACTTGAATGAGGGCGGCTGGGAGGGGAGGCGGCGGGTTGGCAGCTGCTTCCGCCTACTGTGTTGGAAAAGTCCCCGGGCCGACTGGTGAAGTCCCCGGGCCGGGCACGGCTATAGCAGTCCTCGGGCCGCCTGTCGAGATCCCCGTGTCGGCCTCTGGGGCCCTCAAGTCAGATCCGACTGCTTCGGGAAGGGCCGGCACAAAGATGGAGTCTGAATCAGGAGACGGCTTGACAGACGGCTTCAGAAGGCGGCATAGGGCGACGCCGGCTGGTATTGCTTGTTGGGTGGAGCTAATCCGTGCCAGAGCATCTGCTTGCTCGTTGTCATTTCTTGGCACGTGAAGGAACTCGCACCCATCAAAGTATCCGCTGAGTTGCTGCATGAGGAAGCGGTAGCTTGCCATGTTTGTATCCTTGGCATCCCAGTCGCCTGATGACTGTTGGACCACCAAGTCGGAGTCACCATAGCACAGGATACGGCGGATGCCGAGTTCCTTGGCAAGTTGGAGCCCATGTATGAGTGCCTCATATTCTGCTACGTTGTTGGAGGCGGCGAAGTGGACTTGCAACATGTATTTGAGCTTGTCGCCTTTGGGAGAGGTGAGGACGACGCCGGCTCCCAGGCCAGTGCGCATTTTCGAGCCATCCAAATGCATCCGCCAATGAGTGGAGTCTGGTGCAGGCGGCAAATATTGGGTCTCGGCCCAATCGACGAGGAAGTCGGCCAACACTTGTGATTTGATGGCGGTGCGAGGCTAGTAGTAGATGGTGTAAGGGGCCAGATCAATAGCCCACTTGGCCACTCGGCCATAGGCGTCTCGGCTCCCAATGATCTCAGCGAGTGGAGCTGTGCAGACAACAGTTATTGGGTGCTCTTGGAAGTAGGGCTTCAGCTTCTTGGCGGCAAAATGCACGCCGTAACACATCTTCTGGTAGTGGGGGTAGTTTTGCTTGGAGGCGGACAATACTTTGCTCAAGTAATACACCGGTCACTGGACCAACAATGCTTTGTCCTTCTCCTTGCGCTCTACCACCATGACTATGCTGACAACCCGACTGGTGGCTGCAATGTAGAGGAGCATGGGCTCCTTCTCAGTTGGTGCTGCCAGGACAGGCGGGGTTGCCAACATCTTCTTGAGTTGGAGAAATGCTTCGTCCGCCTTGTCGTTCCACTCGAAAAAAGTGGTTTTCTTCATGAGTTGGTACAGGGGAAGGGCCTTCTCGCCCAGCCGGCTGATGAGTCGGCTGACTGACGCTAGGCAACCGGTGAATTTCTACACGTCCAACAGTCGGGTGGGCACCTTCATCATCTTAATTGCCTTGATCTTCACAGGATTGCACTCTATGCCGCGCTCTGAGACCAGGAAACCAAGAAGCTGGCCGACTGGTACTCCAAAGACACATTTCTCCGGGTCTTGCTGATTGGTGAGCAGGAAAGGCCAGGGACTATGCCATGGAAAACCGTCCGACTGGGGGTGAGCTGCTTCTGCTTGATTCCCAATTTCTCTATTGTGTCACGGTACAGGATATTGATGTTGCTACCGCCATCTATCAGGATTCTAGAGAAACGGGTGGCCCGCCTCTCCGTTGCGAGGGTTGCTTCTAAGACCAGGGCATATGAACCAGAGGAAGGCATCACTTCCAGGTGGTCGGCCCTGCTCCAACTGATAGGCTTCTCGGACCAATGCATGAACTTTGGAGTACTGGAGGCCACTGCTTGCACTTCTTGTTGTTGTTGCCATCTGCTGCGCCTGTCATCGGCCACGCGGGTAAACACAACGTAGGCTCCGTGCTCCTCCGGGTACTCGTCTTGTGTGGCGCCGACTGGTCGGGCCGCCGGCTGCTGGGGCTGAGGAGGCGGTGGTCCGGTAGGCGGAGGAGGTAGGAGTCCATCTCCTTTGGCAATTCTGGTGAGCCAGTGACACTTGCGAGTGGTGTGGTTGGAGGGCTTCGCACCGCTATGGAACTTGCAGGGTGCATCCAAGGTTTGCTCGTAAGAGAAAGCAGGCAACCAATTGGTCTTGCAGCCCTTCTGTCGCTTGGGGGCCAGCTGCCCTTCTGGCTGCTGATCCTCGACCATTGCCACCTGCCGCCTGGTGGAAGCCGGCTGTGTGGCCTTCCGCTTGTGATCTCCTGGTTGCTGTCGCCGACTGGTGTCACCAGCCAGAGTCCGAGGCGCCTGAGGGGCCACCTTGCCGGACGCATCAACCAGGATTTCCGCATTCATGGAGGAGTCGGTCGTGGCGTGCTTGTCAGCGATGACCAGCAGCTCGTCGAGGGTCTCGGGCTCGTCGTAGAGGAGTCAATGCTTGAGGATGGTGCCCTCTCGGCACCCGGCAGTAAAGTACTTGATTGCCTGCACCTCGTGCACGCCTTCGCAGGAATTGCGCAGCTCGGTCCAGCGCGTGAGGTAGTCGCGAGTCGACTCCGTGGGCCCTTGGACGCACAAGGAGAGCTGTCGGGGCTTGGGAGCCCACTTGTAGGTGCTGGTGAAGTTGCGGATGAAGACCTCGGTGAAATCAACCCAGCTATTGATGCTGCGGGGCTTCAGGCTGTTGAGCCACGTCCAGGCAGTGCGCTGAAGCATGAGTGGGACGTACTTTATGGCAACGCGCTGGTTTCCGTTCGCTATACTGACGGCCATGGAGTAGTCGACCAGCCAGTCCTCCGGCTTCATGGAGCCGGTGTACTTGGGTGTGTCTCGCAGGAGGGTGAACCCTTTAGGGAAGGGCTCATCATGGATTCGGGGGCCAAAGCAAGGTGGGCCCAGTGCATCTTCTTCTTCGAGCGCCAGGCATCGGTTGAGACGATCGATCCGATGGCGAGCATCATTCTCTCCGACTCCCTCCCGACGGCCAAGGCGGTCGCCGAGTGTCGGATGCGTGACAGGAGGCGAGGTGGGGTATCTTGCTCCACGAGGCGGGGGAGGCGGCAGGTCGCCTCGTCACTCTACTGCACGAGGGCGGCCCTCCTCGTCCTGCTCGATGGAGAGGTGTGTCCGACTGCGGCTGGCAGCCGGCTCGTTGCCCTTTCCTCCGCGGGCGCCACCAGTCGGGGTCCGGGAGGTCGCCCCATGATCTCGGCGTGGGGATGCTCGTTGTTTCGTCCGGGTGGGACTTCGGTGCGGCAGGCAGCCTCGTGTTGCACGGCTGCCGCGTCTAGGAGCTGCTGGACTCGCTCCGTCATGAGGCGGCGCTCGTCGCCGTCGCATTTGTCCAGCTCATCCATTACCGCCTGGGCGGCCCGGATGTTTTTCGCAGGCGTGGCGTAGACGGGGCGCTCTGCCCCGAACATGCTGGCGACGGTCGCGCCATGCTGCCGAACTGTGCCGAGGCGGCCAGGCCCCTCAGGAGCTGGTTGCCGCCTACGGCCCGGTCCATCTTGCGCCGATAGGTGTCCGAAAGCTGAGGCATGCTGGCCAGGTGGCCAGCATTTTCGAGAAGCTGGAGGCGGCGTGCCTCCAGCGCCTCAGCGTCCGCGCCCTCGGGAATGGGCGTTGTAAGGTCATGCAGAGCGGCGTAGAGGGGATCTTGAGCACGCCCGTCCGAGTGCTCCTCGCTGTTGATGATGAGTACCTCCGTGACGGTGCTCCCGCTGCTGTACTCGCGAGGAGGTGGCTCATCGTAGACCACCACGTTGGTGGGGAACGCGTCAAGTGACGCCGTGTCAGAGTCGACGATCATTGGATCGGTCGAGCCGACGGACTCCAGGTCCACAGCAGGCTCATTGGCGACATGGAGCTGGTCGAGGAGGCTGACGAGGCGGCTCTCAGGGCAGCTTGTGCCCGCGTCAGAGGCCGGCTCGTCGGAGAGGTCGATCTCGCCGACGAGGTCAGCGAGGCAGCTTGCCGCGCAGGCGATCTCCACGCCATGCAGCGCGTCGGGGCTGACGCCGTCGGGCGTGCTGGGTTGGCTTTGCTCGCCAGGAAGGAACAGGGTTCCCGTCCAGAGCAGATCTCCGGAGATGGTGCACCTCGCCCCATGGTGGGCGCCAAATGTGTCACACCCAATATGCGACCCTATCCAAAAGGAACTCGAAGGTCCCACCAAGGATAGACCCGCATATTGAAACGCTTTTGCAAGGTGGATATCATTACATCAACATTACATAATAGATGGGGATACATACATAAGGCATACAATGCCACACGAATACAACATCATAATACATAAGAGCATCATCCAACTACGGATGAAACACAAACAGAAACTCAAACGACATCCACCCTGCTAGCCCAGGCTGCCGACCTAGAACCTATCCCCTGATCGAAGAAGAAGCAGAAGAAGAACTCAACGCAAGCAAGCATCGCTCTCGCGTCATGATCATCACATAACCTGTACCTGCAACTGTTGTTGTAGTAATCTATGAGCCACGAGGACTCGGGAATCCCATTACCATGGGTATCAAGACTAGCAAAGCTTAAAGGGAAAGGAAGGGGTAAAGTGGTGAGGCTGCAGCAGTGACTAAGCATATATGGTGGCTAACATACGCAAATAAGAGCGAGAAGAGAGCAAGCGGAACGGTCGTGAAGCTAGCAATGATCAAGAAGTGATCCTGAACTCCTACTTACGTCAAACATAACCCAAAAACCGTGTTCACTTCCCGGACTCCGCCGAAAAGAGACCATCACGGCTACACACGCGGTTGATGCGTTTTAATTCGGATCTGGTGTCAAGTTATCTACTACCGGACATTAACAAATTCCCATCTGCCTATAATCGCAGGCACGGCTTTCGAAAGATTATACCCTGCAGGGGTGTCCCAACTTAGCCCATGATAAGCTCTCGCGATCAACGAAGGATATACCTTCTCCCAGGAAGACCCGATCAGACTCGGAATCCTGGTTTACAAGACATTTCGACAATGGTAAAACAAGACCAGCAGAGCCGCCCGATGCGCCGACAAATCCCGATAGCAGCTGCACATATCTCGTTCTCAGGGCAACACCGGATGAGACATCCTACGAGTAATACCAGACCTCGAGTTGCCCCGAGGTGGCCCCGCAGTCTACTCAGTTCGGACCAACACTTAGACAAGCACTGGCCAGGGGGGGCTAAAATAAAGATGACCCTCGGGTTGGCCGACCCAAGGGAAAGGGATAGGTGGTGGTGAGGCAAATGGTAAAACCAAGGTTGGGCCTTGCTGGAGGAGTTTTATTCAAAGCGAACTGTCAAGGGGGTCCCATAAATCACCCGACCGCATAAGGAACACAAAATCCGGGAACATAACACCGGTATGACGGAAACTAGGGCGGCAAGAGTGGAACCAAACACCAGGCAAAAGGCCGAGTCTTCCACCCTTAACCAAGTATATAGATGCATTAATAATATAAGAGATATTGTGATATCCCAACCAAAATCCTGTCCACCATGGAGAAATCTTCAACTTCACCTGCAACTAGCAACGCTATACGAGGGGCTGAGCAAAGCGGTAACATAGCCAAATAACGGTTTGCATAGGAAAGGTGTCAAAGGTTAGAGGTTCATGGCAATATGGGAGGCTTGATGAGCAAAAGATAGGTAACGCAGCAAAGTGATAGAACGAAGCAACTAGCATAGCAATGATAGTAGTGAGATCCAGGCTAGCGCTCATCTTGCCTGAAATCCCGCAAGGAAGAAGAACGAGTCCCTGAATAAGATGAACGGATGAAGCCGAACCAAGCGTAGACGAACGAATCCTCACGATCGCAACGAAACAGGAACTAACAAGAAGAAGCACACAACATGGTAAACACACCACTCATAGACAAGACATGATGCACAAACAAGCATGATTCATGACAAAGCTACATGAAGCTACTCATGGCGAGAGATGATGCAAACAAGAGCAACACATCAAGGCAAGTTTAAATGAGGCCGGGAACAACATATAACAATTCCGGTAAGTCCTCACATGCATATTTCGAAATTGGTCCAGATCTGAATAAACCTTAGGTTCAAGTTGTTAAACAGCAAGTTAAGATGCACAAAGATGATCTACACGAGATTCTAGTCAAGTTACGTATAAAGTTTATTTAGTTCGGAGCTACGGCCTAGAAGATATGAGCAATACAAGTTAAACATGTCATTAATGCAAAATGCACCCAAACATCAAGCAAACACCTCAAAACATGGATGCAACATGATAATATGAAACTACATGCAATTCTAAGCAAGTTTCATATAGAGCACACTCAAAACGGAGCAACGGTTCAACACACACACCATATACAAGTTTAAAGGACAAGCTGTCCAAAACAGCAACTAGGCATATTGCAAGCATCAAAACAATATGCTACAGCACCACAACATAATAACAAAAGGCATGGGCATGATGATGTACATGTAAAGCACAACAAAACATGAACACTGAGCTATCTCCAGAAATCACTAGAACATGCTCAAACACACATGGTAAGATTGCAAATAATAACAATTCAGACTTTGCAGAAAATAACATCAGGTTGCAATGTTTAGAGCAAGTTATTAACATGCTACAGGAACTTATCATGGCAAACAAAGGCATGGCATGAATCTACTAAATGCATATATCAAAAATCCCTTACTGACCATAAGCCAAAAAGGATCAGAAAATATGATGGCACCCATGTAAACATGGCAAGTTATAATACAGATTCAAACATGGCAAGAACAGAATTATGAAGGCATGTAGATGAGCTTGTACCACTCACTACAGAGCAATACATGGCATGGCAAGGCAACCAACAGTAAGAAGACATGTTTGTGAAGCTAAGCATGGCAATAGCAAGTTCATAGGGTGCATGGAACACTAGGAAAACACATGTCAACAACTAAACTTAATGTTAACAGGCTGACAACAACATTATCAAGCAACTTTGGAGCAAGATTACAACAAGCTACAGCAAGATATAAATGCAACCAGGGGCATGGATGGACAAAGAATGACATGTAGAACAAAACATATTTAGTGATCATCTCCAGATTATGCATAGAATGATTAGTAGCAACATGTTTATATAGCATCGCGAAATAACAGATTCAACCTAGCAAAACAACAACAGCAAGTACCCTACTTAACAAGCTCGATTCACTCACCACAAGTCATTCAATGACAAGATAAGCATAGCATCATCAATAAGACATGTTTATGAAATAAAACAAGGCAAGAACAAGTCCATAGCATGCAAGGATCAACTATAGCATCCTTGGCTAAATTGAGTAACATGTAAACAATCTGCCAGGAAACATTTTGAAGCAAAAGTAGAGCACGAAAATGACATGCTAGACTACTCCATAATTGCAACCAAGGGCATGAATGGATAGACAATAAACATATATTCAAAACACCCTTACTGAAGTATCTCGAAATATGCATGGATCTCTCTGTAGCATCAAGTTTACATGGCATCAAAATAACAGCAGAACAGGGACTAAAATCAGCAACATCACGATGCCTAGTTTGCATTCTTGTGCTAGTCACCACATTGATCACAAAAATACATGGTAAGCACCTCTGTAAAGAAGACATGGCATAGATCAAAACACATTTAGACATCAACCCCATAGGATGCACACATCAATCATGGCAAAAATGACAAAAGAGCTCGTTCTGTTAACAGACAGCAGAAAACATCATGAAGCACTCTTACAACGATGATTCAGGCATCAAGATGACCTCAAATGAACATGATGCAATAGAATGAAATGATGTACTCATTGAGACGAACAATTTGACATATTACACACACGAAACGGAGCAGCGGATGCAGAGATATCATGCGATGAACAGAGCAACATATTATGACAATTTCGGGACTTAGCAGTTTTCTGGAAAAAAAACAGACGCGCGCAAGTTAACTAAATTGTGCCAGGCGGGGAATAGCAGGAAGCTCACCATGGGCTCGGCCCAATTCGGAAGGAGAGGAGGCAGCGGGCCTGCTGGAGCTAGGCTGGGCCTTGGGGAGGCCCAAGTGCAGCCCACACGCGGTGGCCGTGCGTGTGCTCGCACGCACACGAGCGCATGCATGCAGGCGCGACCATGGCGCAGGGCGGCGGCTGCGCTGGCTGGCAGGGAGGCTAGGAGGAGGCCGGGGTTGCGGGAACGGGTGGATCCGGCCGGCGACTCGCCGGATCCGATGGTGGAGACGCGGGGGCGAGTGGCGGATCTGGGAGCTCGGAGCTCCGGCGACGGCGGCATCCTACGGGAGAGAAGGAGCTTGTGAGGAAGGAGGAGAGGAGGACGGGAGACGGCGGAGGCGGCGACCTGGGACGGCGGTGTTCGTCGCCGGCGGCGGGGCCGAGGAGTGCGGGCGGCGGGGTCGACGAGGCAGGGGTCGAAGCTCTGGATCGGGAGCTCCTCTCTCGATCTGGAGCTCAGGGCACGGGGGCGACGCGGTCCGGGCCCCACTGGGCTCGGCGGGCTGCGCTCGGGCCTGGCGGGCCGCGCGGTGGAGGGGGACGCTGGGGGCGACGTGGCGAAACGCCACTGGTTCTGGACGCGGCGTAGGTGGCGGCTGGCCAATGAGGGCACGCCAAGTGGCGTTAGTGAGGTGGCCTACGCCGGATTTCGAGGAGAAGGCGGTGGCGCGGGATCCGAGGAAGATGTGGGAGGGGCTGACGGCGCGGAATTTGAGGAGGGGCTAGGGTTAGTCCTTTTTTTGAAGGAAGGGGTGTATATGTAGGGGAGGTTAGGGTTTGAGGGGAGTTTTGGGGGGTTTCTCGACCCTTCGATCGCGATCTGATGGTCGGGAACGGAGAGGGGTTTAGGTGGGCTGCAGATGGGTTGTGAAGAGAGGTTGGGCTAAGATGAGAGAAGAGGAATGCAGCCCGGCAATGGTTTTCGGAGACCGAAAACGTCCGACGGTTACACCGGCTATATTGCGGCTGTAAGTTTAACGGTTGGGCTATCAAATGGACTCCGAATGCAACAAAACTTGATAGGCGCTCTGTCTACACTATAATAAGACCGCACGACAAGTTTCAACCCATTCCGAGAACATTTTTATGCCACTTATAAAATAATATTTCGGAGGTGCCGCGGGCGCGTGCGAGTGTGGTCTGGACTCCGAACGGACAATGGAGAGAATCGGGAGGACCTGAACGGATGCATGTTTTGTAAAACATGCAGATGAAATGCAGATGATGACATGGCAAAATGCAACACGCAAGCAAATGGCATGGCAATGACGGCGAACAACTGGCAGACACCTGGCGCATCGAATCCGGGGCGTTACAAAATGTCGGGGGTTGGGTGCGACATATGCCAATGGATGGCTTATCATGGTGGGAGCGAGTAGAACGTCGCCAGTGCCTGGAAGCGGGATAAGGCGTAGACACGAACGCCGGCGTACTTTACCCAGGTTCGGGGCTCTCCTAGGAGATAACACCCCTTGTCCTGCTCTGCGGGGCCTCCGCATGATCACTAAGGCACAAGTGATACAATGGTGCTCCTCGAGCTGTGTGCTAGAGGTAGAAGGAGGCAAGGCTAGCTCTCTTCCTGCTCTAGGGGGGTGGCTAGTTCTAATGGAGTGGGAACCCAGGGGTACAATGGTAATCTAGCCGGCCGCTGGGCCCGACTGTCAGCGTCTCCAGCCTCCGGCTTCTCCGCCGACCGCTGGGGCCTGCCTCCTGGTGGGTCCTGCCGACTGGTTGGTCGCTGTTCACTGTAGCCGTGTCTTTAGTGACGGGGGCTTGGTCATCTTAGTGTGGCTACAGTCCCACCGCCTGGTGGGAGGACACTGTAGCCACACCTGGTCTTATCAGCTTAATGGCATGCTCGTCTCGGGACAAGGGACGGCCGCCTACTGGATGCCGGCCCCTCTCCGATCCGCCTGGTCGAGCTTTCGCTGTCTTCCTTAGAGTCACTGTTCGACAGGGCCCGCCTCTAGCGGGATGTACCGATAGGCCGTCGTGGGGAACAGGACTCCGCCTGCTCGGGGCTACGTCAGGGTAGATACGACACAGTGCTCCGTCGTGTGGAGATCTCCGTCTGTACGGAGCACTGTAGCCACACCCGTCTCTAGTGTGGGTGGCGACGTGCTTCATTGTAGCCATGCTTTGCCTTGTACTCTCGATGGGAGCTCGGCCGCCCTATAGTCGTGAGGTGTCCGCCTGTCCGTTAACGCCCTCTCTGGTAGGCGGCCGTCAGGAGCCGGCCACTCGGAGTGTCGTAGTCTTGGATCACCCGCCCTCTGGCAGCCGGCCGCTGAGCCAGCCGGCCCCAGAGGGCGGAGTTTCGGCTTGGGGCTCAGCTAGGCGGAGCTGGCCCAAAGTCTTGATAAATATAGGGACACGGGTGGGCCTACCCGTGGCCCATTACTCCGACAACGACTGCGTCTCCAACGCAACCAAGGTGAACTGACGAAGGATATCATCTTTGTGCGTAACAAGCAAAGAGCACTGATGGAAGACAACTTGTTTTTCATTGAAAATCGATCAGCTTCACCAGCCGACGCAACCATGAGGCGCGACCATGAGCATCGATAGTTTGTGGTCTATTTTTTTGTCCTAGTTTTTTTGTTTCTTGTTGCTACATTATATACTTGTGGGAGCTTAGATGTGATATCCTTAAATAACATCTAGATGTGAATTGGACAAACTGATTTTCTAACGTACCAAGAAAGAAAACTCGATCAAAAACATGCCCCCGCTTCCAGGTCGCGAGAGACGTCGCGCACACACACATAGACATAGACTTGCATATCCGTGTTTACGTAAAATTCCATTTCCATCTCCATCTCGAATCATATTTGTCCAACTGGCACATTATTCACGTTGTTAATTATATACGCAGCAATATTAACGTACAACTTCTCTTGTTTGCGCACGTCCGGACCGCTGCCACGGCCGGTCTTGACCAACCCGAACCCTCTACATCACCCGCGCGTGCTTCCCGCCTGAAACGGTCAGTGCCGCATTCATGCCCGGCAAGAGCGGACGTGATCTCTAACTGGTGCCGGCATTGAAGCGGCGCGCCGGCCGAGAGAGCGTCGTCCACGCCGCTTCCGGGTGCACGCGGCTGCTCTGCGTTCAAAGGTCGCAATAGCCGGCTACAACATGCATGTAAAAACTTTTTGGGAGTCCATGCTACTGCTAGCTGTCCTCCCCCAACTCGTCAATCTCTTCAAGTAGTGCTAGTAGTACTCCATGGCGCGATCCATCGACAAGCAGGTGGGAAAGTTATCGTATATACTCAGTTTGCGGTGAGTGGCATGCCGAGCAACCGTATGGGGTCGAGCTGTGGAGGAGGGTGAGACACGAACACGACAGACGAGATTTACTGTGTGATTTGACTACTCCTTAGTGGCCCCTACACGTACTCCCCCTACGTGTATGTAACAGTCACACGTACACATGGACGCAAAAACGCGCGCGACGCCCTAATGCATGCATGTCCGAGCACACGACGGAACACACATGGTCACACTAAGTGCTCAACCTACACGTGCATGCACACACATACTCAGTCAGGGTGAGCTAGTGACTGTATAAACACCGGAAAAAATATATATTGAGCGCAATGAGCGTATTATGAAGTCCACTGACCGTATTTTTACAAATATACAGTGACAGACAGTGTATTTATCTCATTTGAAATTAATCCATATTAACCGGAGAGGAGGTAGTATGGACTAGCATTACTTGCGCGCAGTGGCTCGTGGGACAAGGAGAAACTTTTGACTAATGCAAGCTCTCCCTCGCTCAGGCGGTGGACGTGCAACAGTTAATTCGGTGTCAGATTGCCTGAAGCATACACTATACTACTAGTGCTACTACTGTTCGACTTCCCGAATAGGTGAACAGCCAAGCGCAAAGTTTACTAATATAGTCTATAAAGGTACATACTATACTAGTACTAGGAACCAGATGGAGGAGCGTCTGCACTCTTATTATAATTTTAAAATGTGATAAAGCAATCTTCAACACATTTGGTTATCTTCGAGGGTTCTTGCATGTGATAATGAAAGTTGATTGCATGGAACACTCGCCACAATTCTCGCTTAATTCTGGCTCATATCCTATTACAAATAGTAGCGCTCGGTAATATTTCCTCTTTTTTTGTTATTCAGCATGTAAACAGGCCAGCAAACCTTGCGGCGCATCTTCGTGTGAACCGTGCTTGCTGCACTTTGAATGTGGCCGAGAGCTGGCTTGATGAAACACCTTGTTTCCTACTTCTTTTTTTGCGGGGTACCTCGCTTCCTAGTGACCAGTGTCTTAGCTGATTGTCCTAAGAATGCTTATATATGAATAAAGCTCTCTCATTTACCCACAAAAAGGATTGAGACATATTAACCGGAAAGGAGGGAGTATGGACTAGCACTACTTTTTGGTGTGTCCCGTCAACTCGCAGGACGAGGAGAATCTTGCAGGACAAGGTGAAGCTCGCTTACGCCTTTTGACTAATGCAACCTAACCTCGGTGGACATGCATCAGTCCATTCGATGTCATATTGTCAGAGGCATACACTGTAGTACTCAACATGCGGAGTACCATCATTGTTCGACTTCACGAAGAGGTGAAGAGCCAAGCGTAGTAGTACGAGTAGTACTAGTACTAGAACCGCATGGTGGAGCGCTTGTACTCTTATTTCTTTTTATCTCTGATAAAGTACACGTTTATTCCGGAGAAGGGCGAAAAATGGCAGCCCAACATCAACATGTAATGAATGATATCGATCAACCAACCATGCTCGAATATATCTTGGCCTCCATGCGAACCCGTCTGTGTGTTCTCGCTCCTCATCTCTCTCAAGGAACGGCGGGTTGGCTCTTTGCCGTCAATTGAGATCGGTTTGCTCACACTCCTGTCCCACATGTCAGTGATATGCCAAGAGGAGGTGCGTTGACCGACTGGCCATACGCATACTTGGTTTTGAACCTTCATACTACTCCTCCATCCGTCACAGTTTACAGGGCGCGCTTCATTATGATGCATTTCTCTCAATACATTTCCGCCACCAGAGAGACTTTAGACGCATTTGGTTTAATGCTCAATTAATTAGGGCGTGGTAACCGCAATCAAGTCCACAATTTTCTCTCCATGTAACTACGGAATGGAGTAAGTGCATGCATGTGTGTACCCGGGGTGGAAGCACTGCATGCATGTGTGTACGCATTATTCCCTCTACTAGTAATAGACGCCATGCTATAACTACCAATGCTATTTTTTAGGCCGATCGCTAGTCGCCTTGGTCCCATAGATCTTTTTTCTTTTTTCTGAAGCGTGCTGTATAAACAGTGACGGATGTAGTAGTATGAGCAGATTCAAAGAAGAGCGTATTGATGGTTGCTTCTTTAGAGCAACTTACAGTGGGAAAGGTGGGGCTTACGATTTGACTGCTCATTACTCACTATTAATGCGGCGCAACGACCGGGCTGAGTATCCCATGCGGTTGTGCACTACTCCCTCGGTTCTTAAATATACCCCGGAGTATATTTGTCTTTCTAGAGATTTCAACGAGTGACTACTCAAATATTTGTCTTTTTATAGATTTCAAATGGACTGGCACATACGGATGTATATACATATTTTAGAGTGTAGATTCTCTCATTTTGCTCCGTATGTAGTCACTTGTTGAAATCTCTAGAAAGACGAATAGAATATTTAGGAACGGAGGGAGTACACATACGAAGCAAAATGAGTGAATCTACACTCTAAAATATGCCCGTTTGAAATTTGTAAAAAGACAAATATTTAGGAATGAAGGAGTATAATTTTGTGCATGGCACATGGACCCGGATGATGAAGAGGCTTCTGGCAATGCTATCAAGCTTCCATCATTTGTTTACATAATTGACGTACTATACAAATAATTTTCCAGCGAGACATGAAATTGTACAATGGTGTGAGCTTTCAGCTTCTGTTTCGCGTGTCTTGCCATCGATGCTCTTTCGGAAACAATAAAAAACTAACTTCCTTGCTAATGCATGTCAATTATTAGCAGATCAGAGCTAATAATTACATCACAACTGAAGACAGAGTTGTGAGAAGGTGTTAAATTAAAATTGATCCATGCTTTCATTGGCAGCAACGTCCCCCCAGCTCTGTCTAAATCAACAAGGCATGTTGGGAAAAAAGTAGCTGTCTGGAGCATGCAACATTCCGATCATTTTGTGCAGTTCCACTAAAATAGAGCTGAGCGTCCCTGTTCCAAAGATATTAAGTGTGATTACGATAATAGAGGACTGCTGATGAAACAATAAACACATAAATAGAAGCCGGTCACCTTTGCAGTCTCTTTTAAGACTAACTAGTTGGAGAAGATTAGGCTCGGAGTTGGATGAGGAGGATAGAGCAAAACCAATCTCCCTTTGTGCAGTCGCACTGAAATGTAGAGACGTTGCCCATGTGACATTTTAGTACAACTGCACAAAACACTCTTAAGAAAAAAGTGATTTGTGCAGTTCACCAAAAGGTTGCAATAGCAACGAGGTGAAATGGATAGCCCTTTTTGCAAAAAAGAGGTAGAAAGGAAACAATTACTGGCCAATAATAGTTGATGACACATGCGACGACAAAAAATAAGCATGTTCCTTGCCCTAAGGGAAGATAACAACACGATTGTGTTTGTCTAAAACGGTGTGAGGACGAGAATGCAATATGGAAAGTACGCTGGACGAGCTACGTTTTGGGCAAAGAACTATGAAAGATCCACATGCAGCGACGTGGGAAGACGGGCAGTGGAGCAAGGCCAGAGGGGATACCTGGAGGTCGCCGGGATGTAACTAGGTGAGCGGCGGCGGGCGGAATCTGCGAGCAGGTGGCGTAGGCCCTGCCGTGCCGGAGCTTGGTCAGAGAGAATGGCGTGTACCGCGGATCGGGACGTGCTGCCTCGGCACCGTCGAACGGAGAAACGAGGAACTTCCTCCCTTTCCCCTGGTGGAGGGGATGCGGCCGGATCAGTGACCAACAGTGAGAGAGAGAGAGAGAGAGAGAGAGGCCACTGCACTCCCTTTCCCCCGGCGGACGGGATGCGGCCGGATCAGTGACCAACGGTGAGAGAGAGAGAGGCCACCGCAGCCTTGTGTGAGATACTTTGAAGAGCGACAAACCAGGCACGCAAGGCTCCATTGTATATAGTGAGCGGACTACCTTTTTCTCCATAAAAATCATTTTATATTCTATGTACGTGCCATTGAACGCTATAACTTTATTTAAAAATAATGCGGCAACGCGTCAAGTCAAACTTTGTTTCGTGCAGGCGTGGTACACGACCTCCCTAGGTAAACAACTGCTACATGCGTTCAAATTAGCACGTGGGCTGCCATTTCGTAAAGAAATGAGCTCCACCGTGTACCTGCGCGGGTGTGGCTGGGCACCAAGCGTGAGTACGTGCACGGTGCACCTATTCTCTTCTTGTATACATACACCACCTACGTGGGGTTGTGTGAGAGAGATACAAACCTAGAGAGATATAGTGTGTGGGTCCTTAAGAGTTTTTTTTGGGGGGGGGGTTCAATCAAAAAATGTAACATATGCAATGTGTGTGAAATAGAGTCCTGGATATAACATATATATAGAGGGGGCGATCCACGAGAAGAGAGTGGAGGTATCACCGGCTTGAGGTGTCCATAGAATCGAAAAGAGGGATGATGTGTGTGTGTGCGCGCGCGATCGATAAAGAGTGCCATCGAATTTGTGTGTGCCCACGTCAAAGATATAGAGTGGCTGGCCTACTGGAACGTGAGAGGGGACATGTGCAGTTTGTCTCTGTGGCATGGATACCTACCTGCAGCGCTCGACTATCGGTGTGTGGTGGGGGAAGAGGGAGGCCCAATTAACTATAGAGGTACAATGGCTGGTATATGTGTGGAGGAGGAGAGAGGCCTACCTCATGTATTAAGGAGATCGATCTGCTTCATGTATTAAGGGAGATCGGTCGGCATCCATGCATATGTGCATGAGAGGAATAAGGTTGGGAGAGAGACAGAGCTAGAGTGTTGGAGGGGTGGTAGTGGAGTTGCTTCTAACAAATGGTGGGATAGGCTTGCTAGACAAACGGAGGGCACGCCCGCAATATCAATAAGAGAGGAGATGGCTGCTTGTTGTCTGTGCACGTGCGTGTGAGAGACGGGTCAGGAGGCATGCACGAATGATGAGGGGGGATGATGTGGCTGTGGTAAGCAGACATAACTACATAGGAAGATCAACCGCCCTTTGTTAGAGAAAGGAGAGACATAACTTGTGAGGTACGCCGATCGATGGGGGGGGTAGTTAAAGTCGATCCAGGTATATGTTGGGAGATCGATCGGTATACATGCATGTGTGTGTTAGAAGCAAATGAGGCACGAGGAGAAGGATAGAGATAGAGGGATGCATGTAGGAGGTGGTACGAGAGGCATACTATATCGAGCGGGGAGGAGTGTGCGAGTACGAGAACGATGAAAAGAGTGGTGGGAGTGAGGCATGGACGGTGACAAGAGAAGAGGGGAAGCTTGTGTTTGTGCTAGGCACACCTGGCTAGAGAGGCATATCGATCGATGTGTGCCGTAAAGAAGGAGCTGGGGGGCCTACACACACCGTGGGTGAACGACCTAAAGTGAAAAGACGAATTTGCGCGATGGAGCTAGAGAATGCTGAGGGAGGGTGAGAGGGATGCGGGCGTGTGCATGCACAAGAGAAAGTTAGCGCTAGCTACAAAGATAAGAGGGTTGTGTGGGTGTAAAAGACGAATAGAGATCATATATACTTCATTATAAAAAGCGAATTCGGATATTTGAAGAATTTATCATAGTGTTTTAAACCGACGTATGTGTGAATATATATAACGGTGATACACATGGTGTGTTTATGAACATGTTATACTACATTTAATATATTTTATCTCTACTCTTATAAAAAACGGAGTTGTTGATGATGGTGTGCCTGCCATCCTGCATTATAGGCCGTCCGATTTATATCTGGCGGATAGCAAGGAAACTATGATGGTTGAAGTTGGCAACAATCATGATTGTAGATTCTTATTGAAATAGAGAAACGAATTCAAATTTAGTTCGAATTGCAGCGGTAGTATAGACATTTGGAATGCACTAAAATGTTGGTATGAGTAGGTTACATGCATTATACAGCAAAGCGAAAAAAATTAATCGGACATAACATGGATTCATACTCCCTCCTTCCATCTATATAGGGCGTAATGAGATTTTTAAGACCGCCTTTGACTATTGACAAGATTAATAGTACATGACATGCACAATGTGAAAATTATATCATTGAAAGAACCTTTCACAGATGAAGTTAACGGTGTGCTTTGTGTAAGTTGCATGTCATATATCATTGCTCTAATATTTGGTCAAAGTTAGCATCGAAAAACGCATTAGGCCCTATATAGATGGAAGGAGGGAGTAGCTTTGAATAGCATTTGTATAGTAAAACGGGGCAAGACTCTCTCTTTGTGTGGTGTGAATAGTTTTATTTTTTTCGTTTTCTTTTTGGTTGAGGGAAGTGTGAATTGATTTGGTACGTACAAGTACAATATTACTACACGTTAGGCTTGTCCCTAAAATTCAACCCGCGTCTTGTTATATCCCGAAAATTCAGATATCGTGCTCCCAAAACTGGCGCCTTCACAACCCGCGCCTTGTTATCCCGAAATTACAACGCGTGCGAAAACTCCCTCCAGCTGCCAAATCCCGACACGCGAAATCCCCCTTCTAACCCTGAGCCGAAAGGGCCGCTAGTTCAAATCGGTGGGGGGTACTTTTGTAACACACCCTACATTTTGGACAAGCGCGTCCCTAAGTCATGCTTCACCCCCTCCCATCGCCCCCTTTTCGCCATTCGAAATCCCAGGCCGCCATAACCTCTCCGCTCCAGCCGCGAAACCCCACCCTCCTCTGTCCGCCATGTCACCGCTGCCCAGCCGGAGCCTCTTCCCCGACGACGTCGTCCACCGCAACAGCTCGACGTCCCTCGTACACCTCCCCGGATGAGGATCCTTCATCCATCTCGCCGTCCCGCCGGTTCAGTCGCCCCGTCCTCCACCTCCAAGGAGATGCTCCGACGATCGCCTCGTCTATCGCGGCTGCTCCATCCCCACAGCGCCGCCTTAACATGCTCCACCGGAACCGCAACATCCTCACCGACTCCTCGGACGAAGCCGAGGCCTACTCGGTGCCACCAAAGAGGTTGTACACTCATTGCATTGCACCTTCTCCTTAACTCGACCTCCCGGCGCCGATGGTGCTCCATCCCACACTGCCATGGAGCGACTACCTTGAAGCCGGCGCCACGGGCGACATCTCCATGCCGCCTCTCCCCCAGTGCGAGGCCCCTTCGGCGGCGGCGTCCATACCAGCCGGATCTGATGCTGCTGCTCCGGCTCTCGCTCGCTCGCTCGCACTGCTGCTGCTGCTCCGGCTCTCGCTCGATCGCTCGCTCGCGCAGCTGCTGCTGCTGCTCTGCCCCTCGCTCGTGCTACTGCTCTGCTCCGATTAAGCCACACTTTAGTCGACTGAATCAACTTTTGGGTCAGTCGATTTTCAGGGGTTGGGGGGGGCTCGCCGGAGTTAAGGAAGAACCACCCGCAGCAGGGACGGGGGCTCGCCGGAGAGGTACCCCACTATCTATCTTAGGGTTCAGGGTGGGGGGGGGCCTAGAGGGCTGGCAGGGGCGGCGGTGGCGAGTTGTTTCGGGGCGGCGAGGCGGCGCTAGGGCCGGCGGTTCGGCCGGTGGTGGCAGGCGGCTCAGGGGTGTGCAGGTTGAGGATGAACTGCAGGCCCTCCCTAAACTACATGTGAAGTGTCTCTCTGCTACCATTGCGTTCAGTTTTGACAGTAGCATTCAGATTCCACAGTTAATTTCAGTTTCGACAGTTAAGTTCAGAGTCAATAGTTTTTACCTCATTTGTTGTAGTCAGGTGGTTTTTGGTGATGTTAATTTTACATCCATTTTTCATCATCTATTGGAGATGCTATTAGAATCCCACTTGAGATTGACGATGTCTGTCTTGTGCTGCTTCAGCCTTGACGTCTTACGGCTCACCGGAGCTGCTCCAACGACAGAACGATCCATCACAACTGAGAAGTGCCCTGGACGTCGTCTACAGATTCCTCAGATCTTCCTCCACACCTCCGACAGCCACCTCTGCCTCAACTGCTTCAGCGACCAACCCAATGATGCTGAGGTCGACACGGCTACGGCAAAGAGGTTGTACACTTGTTGCGTCACTTATTACTATACATTCACGTCGATCCATTAGGGCTATTTTGGTTCAACGGAAAAACATAGCAATAGGGAATTTTCCAATGGCACTCTACTATTCAATTATTCATGCATTTTGTTGAAAGGAATGAAGCAAAACATCCACCTGGACCTACTTTTCAAAATCCTATGCATGAAAACAAGACCAAGTGCATTAGTGCCAGAATAACATTCTAACTGTACACGCTTTCATATGGTTTCTCTTTATTTTGGCCATGTTTCTTTGCATTCCTCTGCTCTTCCAATTCCTGTAAACCAAACACCCAAGTTGATAGAAATCCTGTGTTTACAAATGCTCTGTTTACCATGTGCATTTTCCTATCCTATTCCGGTGTTTTTCCTATCCCTGCGTTTTAACAATCATGCAAGCCAAATGAGCCCTTACAGAATTACTTCAGTTACAGGTACGTGTCGAAGGGAACTTTGTGTGGTTTGTCCTGCTCCTGCCGCGACGTCGTCCACCTCACCTGAGCTGCTCCATCGACAGAAGCATCCACCAAACCAGACATCACGACTCCTGACCGTCTTTCGCCGCCTCAGATCTCCTTCCCTGCCGTCGGCACGCACCCCAACGGCATCACCATCATCGACTCGGCAGATGAACCTGAGGAGTACACGGGTCCACAAGAGAGTTCACACTCTTTTGTTTCTGCTTATGTTATGCATTGCTTAAACCTCCCTGCTACTTTATCGTCCTGTTCAGCTCTTGGACTCCCAACTCAGGTCCAAATTCATGTTCAAACTTGAGTTCTAAATTAGTTGTGGGGCACATATCGAGGCAGCAATGAATAGTATGTCTGTCTAATATCTGGTTCACCTAGGGTATGCCTATGTTGTTCATCTTGGGTGGGAAAAAAATAGTAAAGCAATCATCATCTATCTTTTTATTAATTTAAAGCAACCATCAGCCTGCTATCATTATTTTTGGATCCATCCACTGGTTGTTACCATCACTCTAAATTCCTGCATGCTCTCCTTACATAATCTCACCATATTTTTTTCGTATGCATGTCAGATATTGTACACAGTCATGCTGAACATTTAGAGAAAAAGAAGAGTTTTGCGCGGCAATACAATGTCATGCAGACATCGCTCCATGGTGGGTTCAGTGGCAAACCCTCCCCACCCCTCTCCAGATTGTAATCCAGAGGAAGATATCTGTTCTAAGGCGTATTCCGACGCTGCTGACTTTGGCATGATGATGTTAGTCATATCATGCATATGTTGCCTTGCAGTGCCTACTTTTGACATCATATATGTCATCTGCTTAGTTTAGACATGTTCTGTAATGCCACTTGTTTAGTTTCTATATCATATATGGGAATTATGCAGTCTCATGTCTTTTAGCCAGCCATAATATATGTGAAATGTGCAATGCCATCATGTTTAACCAGGCATCATATATTTGAATGATATCTTGCCCATCCTTTTGTTCATTACATTTTCATTTGTCGACAATGTTTGTACATTAAACTACTCTTCCTGTGAATCAGCCATTTGGGTGGGAGATGGAAAAATCTGGAGTGAAAACAAGGCCTTCGGAGCAGACAGTGCTACCTGTCGAAGCAGATCTCTTGTTGGGTCCCGATAGCTCCTCAGAGATGGATTCAGAGACATATGACCAGTCCTATTCCCCCACTGAGGTGTATGATCTAACTTGGCAGGGTTATACTGCTCATATCATGCATACAATGTCTTGCATTGCATAGTTTAGACATCATATACACAATATTCAACACCATGTTCTTAGTTCAGACATCATATCGAATGCCCTCTGTTTAGCATATAAATCACATATGTGAATTAAATGATGTGATCCTGGTTACTTAGATAACATGTAGGTGAATTATGTCATGCGATCCTGTTTAGTTATTCATCATATCTTTGAATTATGTTATGCTATGCTATCCAGTTTAGATAGACATCATATATGTGAAATTATGTCATGCTATCCGTTTTAGTTAAACAATATACATGTCAACTATTTCATGCCCTCTTTTTTCCACACTATCTATTGCATCTGTCTCTCGTACAATGATTGTACATTCAACTATATTTCCTGTTTATCAGCCATTTGAATTGGAGCGGGTGATGCCAATATCTAGCGGAATAAAAACACGGTCTTCAAATAAAACAGTGCTACCTCTTGGTGGAGATAGCACCCCGGTTGTACATGCACAAGAACCAGCCCTACCACACATAACCCAAACTCTCGCAGATTGTACCCCTACTGCGATGGACAGAGAACCAGCTTCACCCAATCTAACCCCAACCCCAGCCGATAGTAACCCAGTTCCTGTTGACACAGCACCATCTCCACCACAGAGCTCCCAAACAACAGCAGTTAGTAAGGCAGCTCCAGTGCCCAAAGGGCCAGTACTATCACGGTGAACCCCAACTCCACCAGTTAGTACGCCTATTCCTGTGGAGGAAGCACAACCAGCCAGTCGTAGTTTAGCATCTATCGCATTTGATGTTGTTAAATCGTATGTGCGTATCTTCCCATCTTGGAAATATTATACTGAAGATGAAGGAAAATGCCAGTTGCAGGTGTTTGTCTAGGAGTCATGTGTAAGTAATGTTATTCATGGCAATTACTTTGCTTCTTCCCATACATCCTACCTCCATGATGGTTATAATACAACAAATTTTCCCATTTTTCTCTATAGAGAAGGACCGATTTGGAAACTCAGGATGAGGTAACCTGTGCTAATACCTCTGCTATCTTCAAGAATGCTTGGTGGCAGTATCGGAATTACCTGAAGAAAACGTACTTCACCGGCAAAGAAACTCATCAAATTCCCTTACGTTCTCCTGAGACACATTTACTGGACGATGACTGGGAACGCCTTGTTCTGTACTGGTCCCGAACCAAGAATGTGGTAAGGTCTATGAGCTCATTTTCTATTTTTAAGTATTTTATTCTTGCGTCTTACTGTACTCTGTTCATGTAGAACAAGTGCCTAAACCTGAAGAACAACTGTTCTAATTTAAGATTCCATTGCTATCATAGTTCAAAAAAGCGCTAGGCGTTAATTGTGCGTTTTGCCACCGCCTTGCGCTTTACTGACCAAAGCGCATGCTTATGCGCAGTTATGCACAGATTATGCGTAGTTATGCGCAATGCGTTTTGCCAACGCCTAGAGCCTAGGCGCGCTTAAGCGCTCGCTTAGGCGCGCCTTTTTTAACTATGATTGCTTTGCTCTTGTATCACTGTATTTACTGATACGAACTTATTTTTAAATTGAAGGATCCAATCGAAACTCCAATGGCACAGCAGGTATGTTCACGCATGTTTCTTTAACAGGTTTGCTCTTATCAATAGCTCTGTTGATTTCAATTTCAATTGTGTATACAGTTGACTTTCATATCATGCACATTACTAGCATCACAACAGAGCCAATAGTGTTGTTGTACATGTAGACCCGTGGTACCCATCTGAAATCTTGTTGTGCCGTGTAGTTTCCCACGCTTTGTATTCTTTCACTGCTGCTTTGTCTTGAACTGATATGATTTGAACCGTGTCTCTATTTTGATTTGGCAAGACAATGCAGTGACCATAGGACATAGATATATGTTTGTTTGATGCTTTTATTATGTACTAGTACTTGGCAATAGAAGACTTGGTAGTTTAATCCTGTCCACCTTACTAATGAACTGGTTCACCGAAATGAGTTTCATATACTAGTACATGCTAAACTTGTTATGTGTCTGCTTGTTTCTTCTTTTAGAATGCTGGCAGAATATTGGGGAAGAGTGCCTTATTAAGCAATGGTAAAGGAAGTAATGCAGATAAGGTTCAGGATAGTGACACATCCTTGTTGGTCTCCAACAAAGCTGATAAAACAGCTAAGGAAGACTATCTTGAAGACAGCGAGACAACCCCAAAGTCCTATCTTGGTTTAGTGTTCGAGTTACTGGCCACTACCGCATGCACAAGCTATTCAAACTCACTATCTGAATCAGTTCGGTTTCTCGAGTCTCTACTACAAGCTAAAAGACATCGATCAGCTGTGCTGCGACAAGAAGCGGAAGGACTGCGGAAGTCCCTGGAGCATTCAGATGCATACTTTCTGGTGCAACAGCAAGCATTGGAGGATTTTAGCGCCAAACAGGACAAAGCTAATCAACTTGCTAAGCTTATTGCCAGCATGGTGGATACCCAGGATAACATTTCTTGAGCTCTTCTGAAGTTGTTTCAGTTATGCTCTTGTTGTGCTGCCGCGTTTATTTGCACTGGTGCCAATTTTGACGGCCAAGTGTATGTAATATGCTGCTTTGTTCCCTATATTTGCACTGGTGGCGAACTTTGATGCCCAGTGGATGTAATATGTGTAATAGCGGTAATAGGCTAGCCTTAATTGCTTGCTTATTTATTTCCTTATTGTCTTGTTTAGTTGTTTGCTTGTAGTCACTGCAGATCTTTTTCTGTGTTTTTCTAGTGGCCACAATAGCCTATTTTTGGTAACTAGGCCAAAATAATCATGGCAACACACGGACTGTTGTAACCATGGGCCTCCTGCAGGCGTAGGACCATTGGCCTTCTATACGGGCCATAGGATCCATCGGCCTTCTATATGGGCCTTAGGGATCAATGGGCCTTCTACGGGCCGTAGGGGTCCATGGGCCTTCTACGGGCCGTACCATCCATGGGCCTCATACGGGTCGTAGGATCCATGGGCCTTCTATGGGGCGTATCATCATTTCGCCAATGATGGGTCGTACTATTCGTGGACCATAACGGGCCGTTAATAGGTCGTATTTGATAACTCTATGAAAACAGCCCAACGGGTTTTTTTTACATGAAAACGGCCCAACGTATTAACGGTCCGCAAACGGGCCGACTGTAACGACGGGCTCAATTTGGCCCACAAGCGGAAAATGACAGTAACGGGCCGTATGTAACCGAATGCTGCAAATGAGCCCAAGAATCAATGGGCCCTGAGAAGGCCGAAAGATAACTTGGGCTGGAAACGGCCTAATGGAATAACGGGCTATTAATGGGTATAAAGTGATGCACTTTTCATTACCGGCCAGTTTCACAATGGGCCGTTAATGGGCCAAGAGTTACAAAGGTCCTCATATGGGCCGAAAGAAGTCATGGGCCACACATGGGCCAGAATTTAAAACGGGCTGAATCATATTGGATGGCCCAGATGATGCTACTGGGCCTAATTCAGACAGGGCATAACGGGCCCTCGATTAGCGGGTTGTAAATGGGCTATATGCGAACATGCCGTTAACAGGCTTTCCATGGGCCGACCCGCCACCTTTTGACCAAGTCAAACGGGCCGGCCTTTTCACAGGAATGGGCCTCTATTGGGCCGTGCCATGTGTCGACGTGTCATAGGCGCCTTCTGTACAATGAGTGGATGACATCTGTCCCAACGGTGAGTCGACACGTGTTTCCTCCAGCCAATGATGATTTTACACGTGGAAAATCCCCATTGGTCGGGGTTGTTAACGGGTTATCGGATCCAAAACCCGACCCGATAGCTTAACAGCATTCCGTTACGGTGGATGCCACGTGTCGGTCATCCTTGACGAAAGCAGTTCTATGATGCGCGATTTATCGTCATGGAAGTGGACACTTCTGTGATGATAATTTTGGTAATGTCATGGAACACTTCTACGACAGCATAGGTATGACTATCTTGATTCTGTCATAAATTTGTCATGAATGTACATGCATGACGAAAAACTTAACCTACTGTGACAAACACGTATCATCACAGAAGTGTATTTTTTTTGTAGTGTGGTAAGCCATACTTACTACAGAGTGTCTTTCACGGCCATAGGTTCACATTGCTCACATGAGTCTGGCATTCCTCAGGCGCATTTGTGGAGGTCTCGAGGAGTGCAGCGGATGAGGCAAGGCGCTATGCAGCTCAGGAGGGTGATACTGAACACAAACTCTTCTGGTTGCAGTTCTAGGCGCCCGACCACCCTCCCCTCCCGAGAAACCAGATGAAGTAGCTGATGGAGCTGCAATAGATAGCTGAGCCAGCCATGAAGGACCTTTGTGTCCAGCTGTGGCCTGCAAAGCTGATTGTCGGTGTCAAAACCGTGAGACCTCGGGGTAGGGGGTCCCGAGCTGTGGATCTAGGACCAATTGATAATAGGGGACGACGAACATAGTGTTTACCCAGGTTCGGGCCCTCTCGAAGAGGTAAAACCCTAAGTCCTGCTTGATTGTATCGATGATATATCGTGGTTTACAAAGTAGATCTACCACGAGATTAGCATGAGCTAAACCCTAAGGCTATGAAGTAATGGATGAAGCTCTATCCCTAAAGACTAAAAAACCTCGGTTTATATAGACATCGGTGGGGTTAGGGTTACCAAAGATATATTACAATAAGGAAGAAAAGATCCGACGCCTTCCTTGACTTGGAGGGCACACCACGGCTTCACAGACCTCCTGTCATTATACGACTCCATCTATTCGGCCCATGTACGATGGGCCGTCGCCCCGAGGACCCTTTAGTCCATGACTCCCTTAGTCGCCCCTGAACTTGCCTCCAACGCCAAGACTTGTATTCGGCTTTCATCCGTCCGACCTGTATATATTCAGCTTGTAGGGCGACTTCCTTAGCATGTTTCTCCCCTGATCGGTACCAAGTGACGTCCGGAGTATGAAACGGCTATTTTACTTAACACCAAAGGTAGTAATAAAAATATCTCTCAAGTACAAATAGTGCTTTTATCTGACAACTTTTTCTCCTTCAACGAGGAGTCGCTTCCGGCTACAACGCCAAGTAGTTACTGTTTCTTCAAACGTGGTTTGAGGCTGACGCCACGCTTGACACGTCCCTTCAAGGTGGAGATCGTGTCCTGCCTTTCGGGGATATGGTTAATGATTTTGATTGCCCTCCCCGCTTATAATGTTGCAGAGATATTGGGAAGTGGAGAGGCCAACGGCGTGAAAAAAGGGATCTTTGGCCTGCCCACGTCTATAAAGGGGGGCCGCTACAGTTCGCATCCCACGCGTTCTCCTACCTTCTGCACCCGCAGTCCTTCAGAGCTCCAGCGGCCTTTCTCCCCGCTTCCATAGCCAATCCCACTTCACCTCATTTGACCATGGCCGGATCCGGCGCCAATGGGAAGCGGGAGGCATCCTCCGTTACCAACGATGATATCCTGAAGCTGAAGGCGGCGGACTACTTGCTGGCCAGCGTCGCTCATTGAGCCCCCAAAGAGGGCCAGATCATCCATACACCCGAGTCGGGCGAAAGGGTAGTTTTTCTCCCTGATACGTCTCCAACGTATCTACTTTTCCAAACACTTTTGCCCTTGTTTTGGACTCTAACTTGCATGATTTGAATTAAACTAACCCGAACGGACGCTGTTTTCAGCAGAACTGCCATGATGTTGTTTTATGTGTAGAAAAGAAAAGTTCTCAGAATGTCCTGAAAAATCCACGGAGGCACTTTTTGGAATTAATAAGAATTTATGGGTGAAAGAAATACACCAGGGGGCCCACACCCTGTCCACGAGACAGGGGCGCCCCCCTATAGGGCGCGCCCTCCTATCTCGTGCCCCCTGGACCTCCACCGACCTCAACTCCAACTCCATATCTTCCGTCTCGGGGAGAAAAAAATCAGAGAGAAAGTTTCGTCGTGTTTTATGACACGGAGCCGCTGCCAAGCCCTAATCTCTCTCGGGAGGGCTGATCTGGAGTCCGTCTGGGGCTCCGGAGAGGGGAATTCGTCGTCGTCGTCATCATCAACCATCCTCCCTCACCAATTTCATGATGCTCACCGCCGTGCGTGAGTAATTCCATCGTAGACATGCTGGACGGTGATGGGTTGGATGAGATTTACCATGTAATCAAGTTAGTTTTGTTAGGGTTTGATCCCTAGTATCCACTATGTTCTGAGATTGATGTTGCTAGACTTTGCTATGCTTAATGCTTGTCACTAGGGCCCGAGTGCCATGATTTCAGATATGAACCTATTATGTTTTCATGAATATATGTGTGTTCTTGATCCTATCTTGGAAGTCTATTCACCTATTATGTGTTATGATCCGACAACCCCGAAGTGACAATAATCGGGATACTTCTCGGTGATGACCATAGTTTGAGGAGTTCATGTATTCACTATGTGTTAATGCTTTGGTCCGGCTCTCTATTAAAAGGAGGCCTTAATATCCCCTAGTTTCCACTAGGACCCTGCTACCACGGGAGGGTAGGACAAAAGATGTCATGCAAGTTCTTTTCCATAAGCACGATGACTATTTACGGAATACATGCCTACATTACATTGATGAACTGGAGCTAGTTCTGTGTCACCCTATGTTATAGCTATTGCATGAGGAATCGCATCCGACATAATTATCCATCACTGATCCATTGCCTACGAGCTTTTCACATATTGTTCTTCGCTTATTTACTTTTCCGTTGCTGCTGTTACAACTACTACAAAACACCAAAAATATTGCTAATACTATCTTTACCTTTTACCACCGTTACCATTACTATCATACTACTTTGCTACTAAATACCTTGCTGCAGATACTAAGTTATCTAGGTGTGGTTGAATTGACAACTCAACTGCTAATACTCAAGAATATTCTTTGGCTCCCCTTGTGTCGAATCAATAAATTTGGGTTGAATACTTTACCCTTGAAAGTTGTTGCGATCCCCTACACTTGTGGGTTATCAAGACTAATTTCTGGCACCGTTGCCGGGGAGCATAGCTCTATTCTCTGAGTCACTTGGGATTTATATCTTTTGATCACTATGAAGAACTTGAAAGACGCTAAAACCAAGATTTATCCCTCAACTACGAGGGGAGGTAAGGAGCTTCCATCTAGCTCTGCACTAGATTCTCCTTCTGTTATGAGTAAGCTTGCGACACCTAAACCTGCTACTGCTATGAATTCTTATATGTCGCATGTTACTGATGATGCCACTTCTGCTATGCATGATGAAACTACTTCTGTGCGTGATACTACTTTGCAATTAGGTGAATTTCTTGATGAACAACTTGCTAGAGTTAGGGGGGATGAAATTATTGAAGATGCTATTATTGATGATAGTGATGATGAAAATTATCCCAATGATTATGTATTGCCTGTTGTTCCTGAGGGTTATGTTATGAATGAAGAAGCTGCTAGAGCTATCTTTGCTTGCAATGATAGGTATGATCTTAAGAAATTATTAGCTAAATGGAAGCAGCAGTCTCTTAATGCTAGAATGAAACCTGACCCTGCTTTTGCTACTTCACCTATCTGTGTTATTGATAAGGATTATGAATTCTCTGTTGATCCTGAGATTATTACTCTAGTTGAATCTGATCGTTTTTCTGGCCTTGAATCTGAAACTGTTGTGGCACATCTTACCAAGTTGAATGATATAGCTACCCTGTTCACTCATGATGAAAGATCTCGCTAGTTTTATATCCTTAAGATTTTTCCGTTCTTGTTAAAGGGTGATGCTAAGACTTGGTATAATTCTCTTGCTCCTGGTTGTGTGCGTAGTCCCCAGGATATGATTTATTACTTCTCTGCTAAATATTTCCCTACTCATAAGAAACAAGCTGCCTTGCGGGAAATATATAATTTTGTGCAAACCAAAGAAGAGAGTCTCCCACAAGCTTGGGGGAGGCTTCTCCGGTTACTTAATGCTTTGCCTGATCATCCTCTCAAGAAAAATGAAATACTTGATATATTTTATAATGGACTAACCGATGCTTCCAAGGACTACTTGGATAGTTGTGTTGGTTGTGTTTTTAGGGAAAGAACAGTCGACGAAGCTGAATTACTATTGAATAATATGTTGACTAATGAAAATAATTGGACTCTTCCTGAGCCAATTCCTGAGGCAATTTCTGAACCAATTGAGCCAACACCTGAGCCTATTCCTAAACCCACTCCGAAGAAGAGAGGTGTTTTATTTCTGAGTCCTGAAGATATGCAAGAGGCAAAGAAATCAATGAAAGAAAAAGGTATTAAAGCTGAAGATGTTAAGAATTTACCACCTATTGAAGAAATACATGGTCTTAATATACCGCATGTTGAAGAAACACATTGTCTTAATAACCCGACACATGTAGTAAACGTAAATTCTCTCTATAGATATGATAAAGTTGAAATCCCCTCTACTAAGTTTCATAGCCCTTGCTTAGATGAATTTGATGACTTTATGGCTAGACAAGAAAGTTTTAATGCTTATGTTGGTAGAGAGTTAAAGAATAATGCTTTCGAGATAGGACGCGTAATCTATAACTTGGCTACAGTTAAAGGTGAACTTCAACTCATTAGCAAATATGCATCCACGGTTGCTACTCATGATGAGCAAGTACTTAAGGCTCAAAATGATTTTCTTGAGGAATTAAATAATAAAAATGACTTTGCTGTTAGAGTGGCTACTAGAACTGGTAGAATGACTCAGGAACCTTTGTATCCTGAAGGCCACTCTAAGAGAATCGAGCAAGATTCTCAGAGAAATAATTTAGAGGCATCTAGTTCTTCTAAAAAGAAGAAAAAGAAAGATGATAGGACTTTGCATGCTTCTAGTGAACCTACTGTAGACACACCTAAGAATCCCAATGATATTTCTATCTCTGATGCTGAAACACAATCAGGTGATGAACATGAACCTAGAGATAATGTTAATGATAATGTTCATGTTGATGCTCAACCTAGCAAAAACAATGAAGTAGAGGTTGAACCTGTTGTTGATCTTGATAACCCACAATCAAAGAATCAACATTATGATAAGAGAGATTTTTTTGCTAGGAAGCACAGTAGAGAAAGAAAACCATGGGTTCAGAAACCCATGCCCTTTCCTCCTAAACCATCCAAGACAAAGGATGATGAGGATTTTGACCGCTTTGCTGAAATGATTAGACCTATTTTCTTACGTATGCGCTTAACTGATATGCTTAAAGTAAATCCTTATGCTAAGTATATGAAGGATATCATTACAAACAAAAGAAAGATACCGGAAGCTGAAATTTCCACCATGCTTGCTAATTACACCTTTAAGGGTGGAATACCAAAGAAACTTGGAGATCCAGGGGTACCGACTATACCATGCTCCATTAAATGAAACTATGTTAGAACTGCTTTATATGATCTTGGAGCCGGTGTTAGTGTTATGCCTCTCTCTTTATATCGTAGACTTGAATTGAATAAGTCGACACCTACTCAAATATCTTTGCAAATGGCTGATAAATCAACTGCTATAAGGTTGTCAGAATCGCGATTTTGAATCAGATCAGAGCTCCGATGGTAGGATCGCAAATTGTAGAATCTTCACTATCAGGATCGTAGAAACGTAGATTCTATGAACTAAAATCGTAGAATCATAGGGGTTAGTTTGGATTGTAAAGTCGTAGAATCGTATAATAGAATCCCGATTCTGACAACCTTGGCTATACCTGTCGGTATTTGTGAGGATATGCCTGTTGTGGTTGCAAATGTCACTATCTTAATGGACTTTGTTATTCTTGATATTCCCGAGGAAGATAGTATGTCTATTATCCTTGGTAGACCCTTTTTGAATACTATAGGGGCTGTTATTGATTGCAACAAAGGCAATGTCACTTTTCATGTTAATGGTAATGAGCATACGGTACACTTTCTGAGGAAACAATCTCAAGTTCATAGCATCAATTCTATTGGAAAAGTTCCAACTATCATTATTGGAGGTTTTGAACTTCCTCTCCCTACTGTCAAGAAAAAGTATGATATTCTTATTGTTGGGGATTTTCATATCCCCGTTGAGGTAACTTAGTGTTATTCGAAATTTCTCCGGCTCCGTGTTATTCGGAATGAGTTTGTTAACAAGACTTGATCAACCTTGTTAGTGGATTCATTTTGATGGTCATGAAATGGATGAAACTAGAAGGCACAACCTTCTGTACCCTCTTTTTACTTTCTGTTATTTAAAATAAATAAAGCAAAAATAGTATTATCTGTCTGTTTTCTGAATTTTCCGTGCAATAAAAAATATCCTGAAAAAAAATGCTCCAAATGCCCTGCAAATTTAGTATGATTTTTTATGGAATATTTGAGGATTTTAGGCACTGAAATCACTAGAGGAGGGGCAAGCACCAGGCCACGAGAGTGGAGGGCGCCCCCCTCTAGGGCATGCCCCCTGTCTCATGGGCCCATGGTGGCTCCCCACCACTTATGCCAGCACCCACACACTTCATCTTCTACCCAAAAAAATCCCCATCCAGCTCAAGCACGAGTTCTAGCTCATTTTGCTGCGATTTTCGATCTCCTTGCTCAAAGCTCCATTCACAAAACTGCTTTGGGAGATTGTTGCTTGGTATGTGACTCCTCCATTGGTCCAATTAGTTTTTGTTCTAGTGCTTCATTCTTTGCAAATCCTTGATGCCTTGGTGACCCTGTTCTTGAGCTTGCATGTTAAATTTATGAGGTCCCAAGCATTTCTATTGCATGATATAGGCTCTAGGCACTTGTAGGAGTAGTTGCTACCAATCTTGTTTAGTTTTATTCACTTTTATTTTGAAGTTACTAAAATTTCAGAATTATTTTAGAAAAAGGAATATTCTTAGGAGAATGTACCAAGGTTGTTCCTCGGTGAAGAAAGGGCCCAGGATTGCTATACGTGAGCAAGATGTTGAATTGCCGAGGAACGCGGATGTACGAGCTTGTGAGTGGCCATCCAATGATTTTATGGTCAAAGCGGGCTTTAAGGAGGAATTTGACGCATATGTGCGTAATGCTGAGCTGGAGGACTTCTTACAAGATAAGTGTCCTCAGTACTATTAGTTGACCGATTCCTTTGTGCGGAGGTTTAGATATAACTGTACGCGTAATTCCCCTAGTGTCATATTTGATATTTATGATACATCTTATACCATGGATTTAGAGGATTTCACAACTGCTTGCAAACTCCCGTAGTGGGGTAATATTAATGATCCTCACAAATCTGAATTTAGAGATTTTCTTGCTAGTATTACTGTGGGAGAATCTAGGGACATAGCACAAGCTACCATAGGGAGCATTCATTTTCCTGTTATACATTATTTTGCTCTCTTCATCGGTAGATGTATTAATGGTAAGGATGAAGCATGTCACATGTGTGTCCCTGATTTTAGTATCCTCAAGAGTGTTGTGTTAGGTTATAAAGGTTATAACTTGGGGGGCAATAGTTGCACGTAGGTTGCAGAATAATAGTAGAAAGAGAAATTTATTTGGAGGAATTTATGCAACCCGTGTGGCTAATTATCTTGGTATAGCCCCATGAGAGGGAGATATGATAATACCTCCTGTTTATTTGGATTATGAAGCTATGGTCAGTCATCAATTTCTTGGGAGCTATGAACAATTCCTCCAATATCGACTAACCTATGACAGACGCAACGTCGTCCATGTTACTCTTCCTGCTCCCTACCTTTTTGATTATCAGGAAAAAGGAAGATATGTTGTTACCAGGGAGGAAGCAGCTGAACACGAGAGGAGAGCGGAGGCATCTCGCCAACACGCTGCAGCTCAGGAGGCGGTTGCCACTGCATCTCAGTACGACCCCGGTTTCACTTATGGATATCAGCCAGGCGGTCCTTGGTATTAGACCAACTTAGGCCAAAAGCCTAAGCTTGGGGGAGTACGTATTTCTCACCGACTTTACATTCATGTTCACACACTAGTTGTCGGTGCTCATACTCTTTCATTGTATTATCCTTGTTAGTTTAAATTTCCTTTTTCTAGTTTTCTTCTTGTGTGTTTGATAAACCTTGAGAAAAAACAAAAAAATTAGTTAGTTTAATTTCCATGCTTGTAGTAGAAATTAAAATGAAAACCCAAAAAGATTTCTAGTTCTTTTTCTTTTTTGTTAGGAGCTTTCCCGTGTAAATAGTTTTATTTTCTTTTCTTTCCTTTGGGGGTCGAGAAGACCATATTGAAATTGTTTAGTGGCTCACATATGCATGATTATTTATTTAACTTAGAGCCCATATTACTTGTCTTCCCTTTTGAGTTGAATGCTTGCAGATTCCAGCTTAGTCCAATGCACGTGCACTCTTATTATTTTACACATCGTTCGGTCGTGCAAGTGAAAGGCAATAATGACGACATATGATGGACTTATTGGGATGAGAGGAGATGGTATGAACTCGACTGTCGGTGTCAAAACCGGCGGATCTCGGGTAGGGGGTCCCGAACTGTGCGTCTAAGGCTAATGGTAACAGAAGACTGGGGACACGATGTTTACCCAGGTTCGGGCCCTCTCGATGGAGGTAATACCCTACTTCCTTCTTGATTGATCTTGATGATATGAGTTTTACAAGAGTTGATCTACCACGAGATCAGAGAGGCTAAACCCTAGAAGCTAGCCTATGGTATGATTGTTGATGATGATTGTGAGTCCTACGGACTAAACCCTCCGGTTTATATAGACACCCCGAAGGGGGCTAGGGTTACACAGAGTCGGTTTACAGAGGAGGAGATCTACATCCGGATGGCCAAGCTTGCCTTCCACGCCAATGAGAGTCCTATCCGAACACGAGACGAAGTCTTCTATCTTGTATCTTCGTAGTCCAACAGTCCGGCCAAAGTATATAGTCCGGCTGTCCGGATACCCCCTTATCCAGGACTCCCTCAATAGCCCCCGAACCAGGCTTCAATGATGATGAGTCCGGTGCGCAGATTGTCTTCGGCATTGCAAGGCGGGTTCTTCTCCAGATCCGGTGCACCCGTTGTAGAGTATAGTATCCGGCCTCCCCATAAGGTTGTACTCCTCGGCTTCTGTGCTTCAATAATGGCCACCTCCATGTGTCGATCGAAGATGAGGGGCCGGGGCATTTTTGCATTTGACACCCTAATCCCGCAGGTGAGCCGTCTATTTGAGGAGACGGGGATCTTCAGATCCAAATCACACCATCTTCCCCCGAGCAAGCATTCCGCAGAGCGTGCCCAAAAGAGGCCATCCCATCATGACCAGTCGCCGCAGCCCTGCTCGCCGCTCCCCCAGCTCGAAACCAGGGGATCGGGAAAAGTGTTCCATCTCCCACAGCCTCCTAATAGAGGTGCAGACCAAAGGGTTTCTTTTGCCCGCATACATGGACCCTGTCCGATCCAGAATAGCCACCTATAATGGCGGGGAGAAAGCGGAGAGATTCCCCAACCCTTCTCTAGGGGAGCGGGTATGCCTTGTCTTGTATCTGCTAAGAGGCGTCGGGTTTCCAATCCACCCATTCCTCCGCGGGCTCCTGGAGTTTTATGGTCTCCAGTTGCATAATCTTATTCCTGCCTCCATACTGCACATTGCGGGCAATGTTGCCATTTGCGAGCTGTTCCTGGGCTGCGAAGCTCATTTCGAGCTATGGAAGAGGTTATTTTGCCTCGTCCCACGCAACCAGGAGGGATCTATATATCAAGTGGGCGGAGCTGAAATATGGCGCGTCGCCGAGATCGGATACCTGTCTGGTACTCCCAAGAAGGCGTCCGAAGACTGGCCCTCGGAGTGGTTTTATGTTGATGACATGCCCCTTCCGGACCCAGTCCGGATGGGCCTTCCTGAGTTCACCAATACTCCACTGAAGAAACGCCAAAGCTGGCGCCCTCGGAGCCCCCAGGAGGAGGAAAACAGGGAAGTCTTTTATCTGATGAGCCGGATACAAACCCTGGCCAAATCAGGATTGACAATAGTTGAAGTTATGTGAATATGCATTATAAGGGGAGTGAAGCCACTTCAATATAGGGGAAAACCCATGTGGCACTTCAATGGAGAAGACGATGCCTCCCGCGGTGGTCGTAAAGGTCCGGACTCTGCCACATCTTTGGTGAAGATACTATCCAAATTGTACAAGGGAGAAGAAGAGGAGTTCCTCCGCATTAAACCGCGAGATGGATTTTCCATGTACAACCCCCGAAGGTGGGTAGGTCATTATTTGTTACTCGACTCTATTCGTTCTTACCTTCTCGACCTCCATTATTTACCTTGCTATCTCAAAAACAGGAACTGAGGAAGGCCGTAAAAGAATTCAACAGCCCTTCTCCGCAACCAGAGGATCCCGGCCGGGCTCTCGACCCCGGACTTGAAGAAGATCCGGACATATCCGTGGATTTCGTCGACGGGACCTTCTATCAGGCAAGCAGTGGCGGTTCTTTAGTGGCCATCATCACGGATTATCTCGGACTGCTTCCCGTGTTGCATGTAAGTAATGTCGGGGTTCCAACCTTTTGAAAGGATTCCTTCGTTTTGCCGTACCTTATGACCACATGCCGCACTTTTTATAGAAACGGCAGTTGGGACGTCATGCGGATCCCATAGGGGCCTCTCAACAAGAGGCGCCTAGACAAGGTAGGCTTCAAAGGAAGGCGGTTAGGAGCGATACGCAGGCGCAGAGGTATGAATTAAACTTGCCCCATGGTTTATTTGGTCTTTGTGTCGAGGCATGACAATTTGAACTATGCCCCGACAGGAAACGCCGGACTGTGTCCGGGGACCCTACCGGCCATGCCTCCAGCAGCCGGATTCCCGGACCGGGTTCACGGGCGGAGGCTGACGTGGGGACAGTGCCAAACTGTCCTCCAGCGGAGGATACGGATATGCTTTCCGCCACAAATTCAGAAGTAGAGAGTGCCATGAATCATCGGCGCCGACGAGCCGTACTCTGTGGTGGTATTTTTTCCGAAGAGGCGTTCAATGCCTTCAATTCTGGACACGCTATATCCGCGCTGCTCAAGATGGACTTGCCAGAGCAACGGACCAGTACGTCAAGGATATACGGGTAAGAGAATAAATAAGTATGTGTAGTAGTAGCCCCTGAGACTTGAAGCAGTTGGCACAACTGATTTAAGGATCATGTAAATGCACAGGTTCTTGTAGAGAAGAATGCCTAGTTGTCTCAAGAGCTGGAGGAGTGTAAGGCCCAAATGAAGGCTAATGTAGCCAAACAAGGGGGATCCGAAAAGGCTTCTTCTGGTAAGAATTTCATTCTGCTACTTTGTGTGTTCGGCATGTTTTATAAATCTGACGTAATATTCGGCAGACAATCTCGGAGGAAATCTAGAGATTATGGGAGATAATGAGCTGCATCTGCAAAGTCAGCTGAAGGCGGGCGAACGCGTGCTGACGCAGTCTATCCAGGAGAAGAATAAGCTGCAAGATGCCAATCTCAAACTAAGCGTCGAATTGAAAGATGTTCGCACTCAGCTCACGGATTCCGTGAAGGAGAACCGTAGGCTTCGACGCGACATTTATAGTAAGTGCTTGAACAAACTGTAGTACAGTTCGGCGAGGAGGCGTATTGACAGAGTTATGTCTGCACGTATGTTGACGGGACGCCCTGAAGAGGAGATGCCCGGGTCTGCAGGCGATATGCTGCAAGAGCTTTCTCAACTGCACGAACGAGCTCGGCAGGTGATGCAGGGTATTGCCCAGGTATTGTGGCTGTCCGCTTCCCTGCCAGGAGGCATGGGCGAACTTGCAAAGAAGCTTAAAGGAGCACGGCGGCGCTTCTGACTATGGAAGATATTAGCTTGCCGGCAAGGTGCGAGAGAGGCTTGGGCCATGGTGAAGACGCGATACGCCAAGGCTGACCCGAACCATATGGCCGAAGTCGGACTGGCTAGGCCAGATGAACAAGAGATACCCGTTTGTTTAGTATATGATCAAGTAGCATTAGCTGCAAAGTATTCCTAGCAGGATTGTAAGCTAGACAGCCTGTTGGATGGTATAGAGGAAGAGTACAGCCAGTCAATATGATTATGTAATTTTGAATGGGCTCGTGTACTTTGTAGCCGGACTGAAAATCATTTGTCATGGCAGACCTTTTCGCTTCAGCCCCCTGATCCGATAGTCCGGGGAGTATCCGAATACCCACACAGTTATGGAAAACCGGGGCATGCATGGAAACCAGGCGTAGGGGTCATAAGTGCGTGAACAGACAAGTACTCAACTAGTTATGTTATATTACATGGATAGTAAGAAACATCTTCTAGAGAGAATAGTTCCGTTAGGGGTTCCTTTCTCTGGGTACACATGCATCATTGTGCATGTTCGAACTGTGAGCGAAAGCGCCGGAAACAAAGCATCTGGGTATTTTCATTGTTAGGAACGAGAACATCTTTTGTTTACCGACCGAATATCCCTTAAGAATGCTAGCTTTTGGCTTCACCCAGTCTGAGGTACACATCCGGCTCAACCGGCAGTAACAATTGCAGAGGTGCCCCCCTTATGCCCTAGCCAAATTAACGGGAACGTAGGGCATAAATGCAAGAGACAGGCAACCCAGCATGGCCAAAACTTAAGTCATATCAATGCATATAATGGTGAAGAAAAGGCACATATGGAAAGAAAAATGCATATGTGGCTTGGCAAGAAGCCATTAAAGTTATTATATATATATAGCTTCCGAATAGGAAGCCCCCAGGTATAGTGTGCGCGCATAATGCGGCCGGAGTGCTTAGGGCATCCGTACAGTTTTAAGGTTGTATGTAAAAAAAAGAAAAAAAGGGGCGAGAAAGGAGGAAAAGGAACATAATCAAAGAAGCGGAGATGAGGAGACGAACACTGGGTCGGTGCTAGGCGTAGAATCTCTGGAGTCTGGCCGCGTTCCATGTGTTCAGCTCGAGTTTGTTGTCAGAGGCGTTGTGTAGACGGTACGCTCCTCCGGTGAGAACTTTATCAATGATGAAGGGACCCTCCCACTTGGGTTTGAGCTTGTCCTTCTTCTTCTCAGGTAGGTGTAGAACGAGTTCGCCAATGTTATAAGTTTTGGCCCGTACTTCTCTGCTTTGATACCTTCGAGCCTGTTGCTGATAGAATGCGGAACGGGCTTTAGCGACATCACGCTCCTCCTCCAAAGCATCTAAGTTGTCCTGTCAATATAGCTCGGCTTCCTTCTCTTCATACATGCGCACGCGAGGTGAGTCATGAATTATATCGCAGGGCAGTACTGCTTCTGCGTCGTACACCATGAAAAATGGTGTGTATCCGATGGTGCGATTCAGCGTGGTCCGCAGCCCCCAGAGTACGGAGTCGAGTTCCTCGACCCAATGTGTGTCTGATTCCTTCAAGTATCGCACTAGTCTGGGTTTGATGCCGCTCATAATAAGACCATTTGCATGTTCGACCTGACCGTTTGTTTGGGGGTGATAGACAGAGGCATAGTCGAGCTTGATGCCCATTTTGCCACACCAGGCTTTCACCTCCTCGGCTGTAAAATTCGAGCCGTTGTCAGTGATGATACTGTGGGGGATGCCATAACGGTGTACAACCTCCGATATAAAGTCTATCACCAGTACGGATTCGGCCGTTTTAACTGGTTTGGCTTCTATCCATTTGGTGAACTTATCCACCATGGCCAATAAGTATTTTTTCTTATGGCTCCCCCCTTTAAGGGGTCCCACCATACCCAGCTCCCAGACCGCGAAGGGCCAAGTTATGGGGATCGTTTGTAGAGCGGTAGGGGGCATATGGCTCTGATTGGCAAATAGTTGGAAACCAACGCAATGTTGGACAAGGTCCTGTGCGTCCGCCCGGGCTGTCGGCCAGTAGAATCCTGTCCGGAAAACCTTGCTTACGAGAGCTCGGGCTGCCGCGTGGTGCCCGCCTAGTCCGGAATGGATTTCGGCTAAGAGTTGCCGCCCTTCTTCTTCGGAGATGCATCGTTGAAGCACTCTGGTGGGGCTCTTCTTGTAGAGTTCTCCTTCATGGACTTTGTAGGCTTTAGAGCGTCGCACAATACAACGTGCCTCATTTTGGTCCTCGGGGAGCTCTTGCCTATTAAGGTAGGCCAAGAAGGGCTCGGTCCACGGGGCAATGACAGCCATTATCTAGTGGGCCGAAGATGTTATTTCGGTGGTAGAGCTTCCGATTACGTCTGAAGGTTCAGAATCTGGGGTTGTGTTCGGAGCCAGACTAATAGTGCTGGACTCCCCTTCCCATGTCACGGATGGCTTGAACAACCTTTCTAAGAAGATGTTAGGTGGGACGGGGTCGCGTCGAGCGCCGATGCGGGCGAGTATATCGGCCGCTTGGTTGTTTTCTCTGACCACATGGTGGAATTCGAGCCCCTCGAACCGCGCTGATATTTTGAGGACGACATTGCGATAGGCCGCCATTTTTGGATCCTTGGCGTCAATGTCTCCGTTCACCTGAGATATTGCGAGGTTTGAGTCCCCGCGCACTTCGAGGCGTTGAATGCCCATGGAGACCGCCATCCGAAGACCATGCAATAGAGCCTCGTATTTGGCTGCATTGTTAGAGTCTGTGTATAATATTTGGAGGACGTACTGCATTGTATCTCCGGTGGGGGATGTCAGAACGACACCCGCTCCCAATCCGGCCAGCATTTTGGAGCCGTCGAAATGCATGATCCAAATTGAGTACGCGCCATACTCTTTAGGGAGTTCGGCTTCTATCCATTCGGCGACAAAGTCAGCCAGTACTTGCGACCTAATGGCCCATCGTGGTTTGTATGTTATGTTGAATGGAAGGAGCTCAATACCCATTTAGCAATTGGGATAATTAGATTTATGCCCCTAGTTGTGTCCCACTCATTTGTTTTACCCCTAATTCCCAAAAGTCACCGGTTCTGTCCAAGTCACTTTGCTCCTCCTATGCTTTTGCCCTTTGATCATTTGACCGTCAGTTTGAAAACTTCATAACTAATTCATACCAAATCAGTAAAGTGCAAATAAGATACCAAAATGTGCAGAAAAACATCACCTATATGTCAGTGTCATTTGCATTCATGAAAAAAGTGTTGGAAAGTGCACATCCGAGTTTTAGTTCTTATGCTACCACCATGAATAGTAAAATCTAAAAAAATTCAAAAAAAATTCAAAAAAATTTGTGGCAAAGAATGACAAATGTTATAAGTGCCTGCCAAGTTTCATCAGGGAATAACATTCATGGGTGCCGCGGCAAAAAAAACAATCAGCACTCCAAAATAGATTATTTTTGCCACGACTTCCACGAATGTCGTTCCCTAATGAAACTTGGCAAGCACTTAGAACATTTGTTGTTCTTTGCCACCACATTTTTTTTGAATTTTTTAAAATTTTTTAGAGTTTACTATTCATGGTGGTACCAAAAGAACTAAAACTCGGATGTGCACTTTCCAACACTTTTTCATGAATGCAAATGAGACTGACATATAGGTGATGTTTTTCTGAACATTTTGGTATCTTATTTGCATTTTTCTGATTTAGTATGAATTAATTATGAAGTTTTCGAACTGACGGTCAAACGGTCAAAGGGCAAAAGCATAAGAGGAGCAAAGTGACTTGGACAGAACCAGTGACTTTTGGGAATTAGGGGTAAAACAGACGAGTGAGACACAACTAGGGGCATAAATCTAATTATCCCTTAGCAATTCGGCCTATTGCGTCGCGGTTATTTATTATGTCATTGAGTGGAACTTCGGAGGCCACCGTGATCGAACACTCTTGAAAGTAGTGTCGTAGTTTTCGGCATGCCATGAAGACCGCATACGCTATCTTTTGATAGTGTGGGTACCGAGATTTACATGGAGTGAGGACAGTGGACACGTAGTATACCGGCTTTTGAAGCGGGAACTTGTGTCCGTCTGCCTCTCGTTCGACGACGAGCACTGCGCTCACAACTTGGTTCGTTGCGACTATGTATAATAGCATGGGTGTGCCCATATTTGGCGCGGTCAGGACTGGGTTGGTGGCCAAGAGTGCCTTTATTTCTTTCAGTCCGGCCATGGCCGCATCCGTCCATTCGAAGTGTTTGGTGCATCGAAGAAGGCGATACAAGGGTAGTGCCTTTTCTCCTAAGAGGGAGATAAAGCGGCTTAAGACAGCCACACATCCAGTTAGTTTGTTGGGATAGCCAACTGTGATAGAGCTCGGATTTTTGCCTGATTGGCTTCAATTCCTCTATTGAAAACGATGAAGCCGAGCAATTTTTCGGAGGGTACTCCGAAGACACACTTCTCCGAGTTGAGCTTGATGTCGTATGTTCGGAGATTGTCGAACGTAAGCCTCAAGTCGTCTATTAAGGTTTCGACGTATCTTGTTTTGATGACCACGTCGTCTACATAAGCCTCTACTGTCTTGCCGATTTGTTTTTCCAGGCATGTCTGAATCATGCGTTGATAGGTTGCGCCAGCGTTTTTTAGCCCGAAGGGCATGGTGTTGAAACAGGGTCGTACGGGGTGATGAAGGTTGTTGCGGCCTGGTCGGACTCCGCCATCTGGATTTGATGGTATCCGTGGTATGCGTCGAGGAAACACAATGAATCGTGTCCTGCGGTGACATCAATAATCTGATCAATGCGGGGGAGGGGGAAGGGATCCTTAGGGCAAGCTTTATTGAGGTCTTTGAAATCGACACATAAGCGCCAGAATTTGTCCTTTTTAGGTACCATTACCAGGTTTGCTAGCCAATCCGGATGTTTGATGTCTCTGATGAATCCGGCTTCGAGTAGCTTGGCTAGCTCTTCTCCCATGGTTTGCCGCTTAGGCTCTGAGAAGCGCCTAAGAGTCTGCTTGATTGGCTTGTATCCTTTTAGTATATTAGTTGACCCGTTGCGCCAAATGGCGCAGAGACCTGCTAAAGACATGTTGTCGATGAAATATTACGTTGTTAAATAATAGTCTGGAAAAAGGGAAACTTTGCATAATATAGCATTTCTACTACCAATATCGAATTACGGGCTAGAGGAACAAGTTCTACTACCTAGTACGCATTTTAGAGACCGGACACAATGTGACCGCAACATACAGGCTTTCTACTACCAATATCGAATATGTCCTTAACACGTGGGTTGTTGATATGTATTCTAATACATGTGTGGGCGGGCTAAATAACACATATGGGATATTCTAATACCTCCTGATCCCTATATCTCTCTATATGAACAACAAAGACATGTTTGTTTTCTTAGGTTTCTTATCTTTTTTCCTCTTTTTTTGCAGGAAAAATATGCATGGCCAGGTTTCTCATCATGATAACCATGTTTTCAAACTTGGTAAAAAAATACAACCACGCCAACTTTACTCTCTCATCATAGTGGCCATATTTTCAAACTGAACATATTCATATTATGCAAAGTTTCCCTTTTTCTAGACTATTATTTAACAACGTAATAAACGAATATTGGTAGGAGCAAGTGGCATTGTGTCCGGTCTCTAAATTGCGGTACATATCCTGAAGCCTTGCAGTGCTCCATGATCAGCAATGCATCGTCATACGCTACAACCGTACATGCACCACAAACAACTTGCTGGTGTTTTTACCTGATAAAATAGATAGTGATACAAATTTATTTGCCAATTGTACCATTGACTTGTATGAAAAAATGCAATGTTTCGTTAAGATCACTATCCGACTATTTTTACAAAAGAAAAATGAATTCACAAAAGAAATGTTGTTTTGTGCCAAATGGCGCAAGATACCAGGTCAGACCCTTTGTTATTTGAGAGAAGATGATTTCCAATGTAGCAATTTTATGTATCCTGTTGCACCAAATGGCGCAAAGTCCAATTCAAACCAAGAGCTAAATGCAAATATTTGCTTAATAATGTAAGAATGTAACATATTAGATCATTAGTTACTTACAATAGTTGACTCTGCAATTAGATAACCCAAGTAGTTGTACACATGGGCAACACAATAAATAAAATGTACTCAAGACATGATAAAGCACTGTGTCCGTGCACTTCTTAGCAATACTATCAACCGCATCATATATGTTATCATGTCACATTAGTAATTTGGATTCAACAATAGAGATAAAGAACGGCAACACAGAATCATGTTTGTCCTAGGGATGATATTAAATTACAACAGACACTGGCATAGATTCAAGAAAAGTGCCATTCCGTCGGAAAAAAAGATGACAACGCGTTTCTTCAGTGACCATATAAGGACCTTGCTTCAGTGGTCAATGGTGTAGTTGTCATCGTGGGCTGCACCAAACAATGGCCTCCTCAAGCTTGTTTGTCCAGAGACCCTATACACCAGAGTGTTGGTTGTTTGATCAAGAACAAAAGAATAGCCTGACGTGATATTTTTGGTTGTTTATATAGATTGGAAGGTGGGTGCCTAACAGTCTAGTTTCAAGTAAGCAAGTAAAGGAAAAGGTAACATTTTTACTTCTGAGGAAATATCAACAATCTGGTTCTACAAAAGAGTTAATGGACCTACCTCATATAGGTAGCTACTAAACTACAAAATGCAGATTGGTTGATCAGCAAGATTCTAATTCTGAAAACAATAAACTGATAAAACTTGTACAAAAACCGCAAAATTATTATTATCCTGATTGGCCAAATAAGCTAAGGTCGAGCAATATTGTGGGTATAGCCATCATTTTTCTACAGAAAAGAAAGATATCATCTTTGCAAATAATTCTTATTCTTTAACTACTCATTTGAACATCTCCTAATGTTCCAGGTCATGTAGGCAAATATTAAACCTCATCTCCTTCGAGGGACAAAAAAACATGAATGTTTGTTTTCACATTGAGTTAGAAAAAATTTAAAAAATATATTGTTTCCTGAAAACAATTGAATGCGCAATGTAGTTTATCAAATTTTGCGCATATATATAGCACATACCCAATGACTTCTGATCATGACATCTTTACTTACATGATGATGTTAAATATGATTAAAGGCTGCATAGCCTGGGCGACCACAAAGTTTCGGACTATCAGTACAGAACTTTATCCAATCAGCTGTATTAGTATAGGATGTTGAGAAGGAATCCAGCTTGAAAAAATCTAATAAGAAAGCTTCAATTGACGAAATAATAAAAACAACATATAATACTATATATGAACTTTAAACTGTAACTTAATGGTAGACATTATAGTGCTTCGATATAGGCAAGAATAACTCTTATAATAATTTTATTGCTAATCTTTCAGTCAATACTTGCGAGAGAGAAATATTTTGGGTGTAAGAAGAAATAAACATGGAAGTGGATTGTCCATTGAATGTGTGGGAAAGGCATCATACCATAATTATATATGGCACATTATCCCTTTTGTCTATGAAAAGAGAAGAACATTTGATATTGATCTTAAGTCATTTCATACTGCACAGCTAATGCTATATTGGTGTACAATCTCTATAACCCCTTATCCAGGTGCCTAAACTCTATCTCTATCCATATGTTAGATGGCCTAAGCAAGCGTACTGTGGTACCAATTGCCTATGGAGATACCAATTCTTCTGCATTATATGTATGTAGCAAAGCAATTGTTGAAGGACAGCGCAGAACTAATTTGAAAGCTCACAGAAAATCAAGTAGCAGCAATACAGGGCACTCCATCAGCATCTTGTTTTCATGTTTGAACCAGAAGAAAAACATAAACTTGCAAACCAGGTTATCACACCATTAACCAAAATGCATGCTTTACCCCAAACAGAAAATGACGGGAAGTGATGCTCGCTTTACCCCATGAAATTTGGTTCCAATGCTAAACAATCATGCATGTCACATTTGACTCGCAATATTGTTCCATCATGAAACCAAACAAATACCAGTCCAACCTTTGGCAAAATGAAAACAAAACGAAAGCATTTAACAGCCAGCCGCCGCGAGGAGGAGGAGGCTCCTCGCCGTCTTGTCCCGCCACTGCAACGACGGCGAGGACCTCTGCATGGATCGAACCAATATTGCTAAACACCATCAACTTAGACCATAAGTCAGACCTGCTAAACCTCCTGCAAACAAATAAAAGAGAGTTAATGAGGACGTTGTGGTTGATTTGATCTAGCTGAAATAGATAAAGAAAAAATGGCACACGCCCAACCGAGCAATTTTTCTGATATGCATAATGTGGGATTTAATATAAGTGGACAAAAATTATTCGAGCCTACAAATCAAAATCCTGATATATGTCATGCAAATTACACATATTCAGTCTATAGATCACTAATATACATGTCACTCAAAATTTCAGAAGTCATGCAAACATCAAATGAGCCTAGTAGCCAAAACCAACTTCTATGCGACAACTAAGTTAATATAACCTTTCTAACATTTGGAGAAAGGACACATAGTTGAGGAAGCACACCACGGACTCTTGCTCATTCAAATAAAAAGGCTTTTGCTGAGTTATTCTATTATAATGTGATATATATATCACATACCAAGTGTTCCGAAAAGAGAACTTATTTTGTAGTCGAAACAAACAAGAGTAATTAAAACTAAACCAGGAGCTGAGGTTGTGGCGAGCACTCACCTCGACCGTGTTGAGCTTGCCCTCATTCAGAACATTGAAAAGGGTGAACCCAGTGGGCGTCTCAAACAGCACCAACATCTTCAACCAAGCCGCCGCTCAACTCACGTGGATCGCAAGAACAACCCTAAAGGAATGAACCTACAAATGAGAAATCGAGCAACTATATAAGAATTCAACCTAACTCTGGAAAATACAATTTATTGTTGTACTACAATACCTAATGGAATCCACAAATGAACCTGTTTAAGTTCTTCTGATTTAGACACTAATTCAATATACTGTGCAAATCATTCTACGCAAGCAATCATCAGACATCCAGTTGCACAAATTTAAAATGTCGGATCAAGTATCACTGCTAAACATTCCCCGGTGGGATGAAGGAAGATGAAGATGGAATTATTTAGCAAACAAGAGATTGGAAAAAAAATTAGTACCATCTGGGAAGTTGGAGATTTGACTGAAGAGCATGTCCATAACTCCAGGCTAACAAAAATTGTATGCCCCATCTTCTTAGGGTATGGCAACCAGCGATAGAAGTTCAAAACATTCTTTAGTGATTGTCAGATCAGGCCTGCAGATGATTTGGTAGTTTATAAGCAAATGTGAAGAGCATCCAAACACTTAAACGGTTGGCGTAAGCTAGATTCGAGAGAATCACACAAGCTTCCACAATTGTCGAGCGCTGCGAAACTAAGAAAATGTGTCAATGCATACCACTTAAACTGCATCAGTATTATTAATTAGAAGGAAACAGAGAACGAAAGTTCGTACAATCTGACATAACCTTCAGCTATGGGTGTTCTGACCCTGGCCACTTCTCCCCTACTGTGGCCTTCTTTCACTCAAATCTTAGCCGTGAAGAGGCAAACAGTTGGTTAGAAAGAAAAGGAACAAACCTCAACCAACAGAACAGAAAAGCAGTAACCTGGGACACACAAGTGATAAGGGCCAAATTCTATAATGAATTATCAAGAACCAGAACAGTCAAGGAATTAATTTCATCTGAAGCATGGGCCCAAGCAATTCTTCACAACATGGTATCCTTTACGCTGATGGTTAATACGAAAGATTGAGTAAAAAAGAGTATCAACATATGATGTGAAACTTCGTTAAAAAAACACATGATCTGAAACGGCTGGTGTGGGTGAGTTCGTCCAGGGCACGACCGAAGCAAGAAGACGGCAACGCAATCCTACGACCGGAGGTGGGGCTCCACTGGATGGCCACAAACGTGCTTGCCCCATCCACCGTGGTCGGGTTGGTGAAGAGAGAGTAGACGAGGCGAGTGAGGCCGGCGATGGCAAATGGCCCCTGGCCGGCGACACCTCCTCCACGAGGACCAGCATGCTCCTTCACCCTGTCGCCTGCCTCCTCCCTCTTCCCTGTAGCCTCACCCACGACGGGCCGACCGTTGCTTGTCCTCGTCGCCCGCCTCCCCTGCCCCTTCACGCCACCACAGGGCTCGCCTAACTTGCACCAGATCTGGAACCAGTCGCCGCCGACGGCCGGATAAACAACCAAGAGAAGGAAGTCGGGGTGGAGAAGAAGCAATGGTCCGGTGGAGGAGGGGAGCAAGCAGCGGCGAGGCTCTTAGGGCGGAGGCCCTGGTGACGAGCGAGGAGGAAGGAGGGGATGCGGGTAGGGCTGTCCGGCGGCTGGTGTGCGAGAAAGACGAGAGGAAGGATTGGGTGCGTAGCGCGCGGAGAGGATTGGGCAACCCTGTGCAGCCCACGCAACCAACCTCCTCGACGCTGCGCGCAGCCACTGCTGCCGACGAGCGGGACCAGGAGCGGCGGTGGCCCACCCGTCATCGCGAGATCACAAACGCGCGCGAACAAGCCGGGTGCAAATGTGCCGGCCAACTACTCTGCGGCTCCCCACGACGCACGACGCGGTCGGCGGGCGATGTTCACCCGAGGAAATCTAACCCAACCAATGTAAGGCCTCATCGAGCCCACCAGTCATCGTGCGTCAACGAAGCAAAACTGGGTTAAAACAGACTATAAAAACCAAACGGCAGTGCAGACATGTTGACCCGACCAGGCCCGATCGAACAGCGAAAATCAGAGCAAAATTGAGGGACGCTCGGGAGGGCGGGTCGCCCAGAATCCTTATAGGTTAGAATTGAGGCTGTGTTCGGCCAACCTGCGTGGGATGCCCGGCATGTTTGAAGGATGCCAGACAAAAATATTTCAATTTTTGCGCAGGAAGTCTTGCAGTGCGGCGCCTATTGTGGGGTTCAGTTGTGTCCCTATGAAAGCTGTCTTTGAAGGGTCCGTTGGGTGAACCTGGAATTTGACTATCTCGTCCGCTGGCTTGAAGGAGGTGGATTTAGGTCGCTTGTCGAGTATCACGTCAACTCTGTCCACTGTTGCTCGTAGTGTTGTCAGCTCTTCGGTCGCGAGGGCTTCTGATGATGCCTCCAGGGCGAGGGCGGCAGTTTTATTTTCGGCGCGGAGTGTGATGTCCGGATCACTAGATAGAAGTGATGATTCCGTTGGGCCCGGGCATTTTGAGCTTCATGTACCCGTAATGGGTTATAGCCTGAAAACTCGTGAATGTGTCCCGCCCTAAGAGGGCGTGGTATCTGCTGCTGAACGGGGCTACTTGGAATGTAATTTCTTCGGACCTGTAATTCTCCGGCGTGCCGAATACCACATCCATGTGATTTTTCCCGCGCATTATGCCTCTCGACTAGGGATGATTCCCCTGAAGGTAGTGCTGCTTCGTTCAATGCGGCTCTTGTTAATTTCCATCTTGTTGAGGGTTTCCTCATAGATGAGGTTTAGTCCGCTTCCGTCGTCCATGAGCACTTTAGTAAGCCTGAAACCATCCACGATTGGGCTAAGGACCAAAGCGGCTGGTGCTCGAACTGTCCGGAATTGGGGTTCGTGACTGGCATTGTAGGTTATAGCCGTCTCGTTCCATGGGTTTATTGTTGCCACGTGGCAAACTTCTGTGAGGCTGCGCTGAGCTTGCTTTCGCCTATTATTTGAGGCGAAGTCTCGAAGAATGTAAATACCGTACTGTTGTCTCCAGCGGGATGTTTTATGAGGAGATCTTCACCGCTCTTTGCCACCTGCCGGAGTATCCAACATGCTCTAAGGCTATGCATTAGCGTAGTATCCGATGTGCTATGAATCTTGCACGACCCGTTTAGCCATTCTTCCAATACGGTTCCGCGCCTTGCGACAGGTTTTATTTTTTTGGTACTTGAATCGGGTGACTTACGAGAGTTTACCCTTTTAGTTCGGACATGGGATTTGGCTAGAGCCGGACTGTCCCAGAAACTTGTTTGGGTTTTCCAGGCGCTTTCCATCGCGCAGTACTTTTGCACTATGGCCGCTAAGTCAGTGAAGTGTACTATGTCACGACGGCTTATAGCATTGAGAATCCCTTTGTCCGTCCAATTTTTGCAAACACTACAAAAAAATACACTTCCGTGATGATACGTGTTTGTCACAGTAGGTCACGTTTTTTGTCATGCATGTACATCCATGACAAATTTATGACAGAATCAAGATAGTCATACCTGTGCTGTCGTAGAAGTGTTCCATGACATTACCAAAATTATCATCACGGAAGTGTCCACTTCCATGACGATAAATCGCGCGTCACAGAAGTGCTTTCGTCAAGGGTGACCGACACGTGGCATCCACCGTAACGGAACGCCGTTAAGCTATCGGGTCAGATTTTGGATCGGATAACCCGTTAACAGCCACGACCAATGCCGATTTTCCACGTGTAAAATTCTCATTGACTGACGGATCCACGTGTCAGCTCCGCATTGGCACAGGTGTCACTCATCCAACGGTCGAGATGGGCCTATGATATGTTGACACGTGGAGCGGCCCAAAAGTGGCCCATAAAGTTTAAATGGGCCGACCTAATCGAAGGCCCATAAGATTTAGAGGACCATAATGGGCCGGTCCAGCTAAAGGCCCACAAAATTTAGCAAACCATAATGGGTCGGCCCAGCTAAAGGCCCACAAGATTTTGTGGACCGCAATGAGCCGGCCCAGCTAAAGGCCCACAAGATTCTGCAGACCATAATGGGCCGACCCAGCTAAAGGCCAAACACTCTCTGTCAAATCGGCCCGTCAACGGCCTGGTCTAAACTTGTCATCAATGCGGCCCATGGTCACTTCTGGCCCGTTAACAATCCGCTAAGTAATTGGGCCGAATTACGGCCCGGTGTATTTCTGGCCTGTTAAAGGTCCGGCTTCATTTGGGCCCATTTACAGGCCATCAAAACTTTCGGCCCATAAATGACCGTGAAGGATTTGGGTCATATTCGGCCATGTCTGTCATTCGGCCTGTTAGAGGCCCACTATAGATTTGGCCCACTTTCGGCCTGTTGTCATTTTCGGCCTGTTAACGCCGGACGCAAACCATGGGCCATATGTGGCCCAACGTCATATTGGGCCCATTAACGACCCATATAAAAATGATGATAATCTAGCCCGACCGAAGTTCCGGCCTGTTAAAGGCTCGTGTATTAGGTCAACACATTTACGGCCCATCCGAATTTCGGCCTGTCAAATATCCGCATCGTAAATAGACCACCATTTCGGCCTGCTAAGTCCAGTGGGTTATTTGGCACAATCAGGGCCCAATCTCACTTTCGGTCTATTTAAGGCCCATGTTTTTATGGGCTTGACATATTTACACCTGTAAACGGCCTACTTTTACTAAGGGCCCAAATTATGTTTAGGCCTGTTAAAGGCCCACTATGGGCACAGGCCTACCGGAAAAATTTGAAAGCTTATGCTAATATAAGCCCAGATATTTTTAGTGGGCTACATGCCAATTTCGACCCGTAATCGTTTTTAGCCCAATTGGAATGGGCCCGACGAATGTTGGCATGTTGGGATCCTACGAAGCCTTCGTCCGAATACATTACTAAGATAAACCTGCACTATACAAAAATAGCGTCATAGTTACTGCAGCCTGTGGCAGCATCATAAATGTTGTATCACAACAAAATATATTTCAATCATACAACAAAAGGCCTGTTGGCATAAAGTTTACAGTCCTTCCAGATAAAAGCACCATCAGATGTATAGAAGCACAAATCATTTGACCTGAGTGCTAATGTTTCGGGCTGTAGAATCTGATGGAGCAGCACGATCTCCACCTTTTTTCCGCCATTGCTCTTCAACAACGAAGCGAATGTCTGATAGTCTAGTTTCAAAACCATTCATATCTTGACGGCATTTCTCAACCACTATTCTTGTTTCCGAAAGAACGTCCATTAGGGATTGGACTTGTGTCTGGAGCACAGATATATCACTCCGTCTAGCGGGAAAATTTTGTTCAGTGGGTGATTTGGACGAGGTTACCTTGACAACCAACCCAGAATTACACAGGAAGGTGCTTTTTGCACTGTTAGTGGTGAGATACTGACACACTGCAGCAAGAGGTGACATTGTGCCTGTAGTAGCCTCGTCACCTTCAGGTGGTTGTGGCTGTTCAATCATTTGTTCCATAGTTTCCTGAAAGTTTGAACTTGTAGATTAGTGTACTAGTGAGTTACTAATGAGACAAACAAACAAAGTAGGTTAAACGTTTATACATAACTTATTTTGGTGAACTACTGTAATACATTAGCATGTATTGTAGTGCCAACTACATAATAAAATCACTTTCGGAACATATGTCCATGTAGCATGCCTACTGTATTGTCTATTTCCTCACATTCGTTGACATCTAAGGATAAAGAGACATGGTTTAAAGTAGGATGAACATAGTATGACATCATTCATATCATGGGCAAACAGATATAAAACAAACATGCTATTTTATCATTGTGTGCGCACGTGAACATAACAACTAGATTACGGATCAAGACCAAAAGAATATCCTTCATCTCTTTTAAATCATGTAAGGTGAAATGATACGTTAAGACAACTGTGTATAAAAGTGAACAGAGTAACTGACATTGGCTGCAAACCAAGTAGTTAAATGAACACATCACAGTACCAATCAGTTCAAGGCGGGAGGAGTAAGGACTTACAACAGCGGCTTGAACTGGTGTGCTCATGCCCTTCATCTTGCTGGTGTGGCAATCCTTCAAGATTTGCACTGCATTCGGTTCAGGTTCTTTTTGGTCCGCACGGGCTTTCCGCTTGTATTTGGAACAAGTCAATATAGATACGATAATATGGCACAAAAAGAAGAAGGAAGTAGCAGCTATTTACAAGAGCCTCGCAGTGTGCAATATAGCTACAAGATCCTGTTGTCTGTTGGAATTTCACTTTAGAATGGTTGGTTTTGTTCTTCAAACAGTTAGCCTAGAAGAAGATACACTTGTAAGGCACATACATAAATACAAGTTCAATATGTGGTCTGATCAAATACATATAGCCTACCTGATACTTTGGATCAGACCAGTGTTTAACGAGGTCTGTCCAGTCTTCATCTGTAATATATTCCACTGGAGATGTTTGGGCGATTTCATTGTTAGCCTTGCCTTCAAAGTGAGATTTTCTAAGGTGGTACCGATACTGTCGCAGAGCAGACTGAAAAACATGAGTGCATGCTTGTTTAGTTGCATCATCTTTCGGATCCAACTTGAACCTCATCTGTTGAAAAAAGAATTTGGGTCTTATTAGGAGGAAGCTAGAAAGTATGGGACAAAGCAAGACAATATTACTAATTGCGATGAATAACATTACTTACAGATAAATGGTCAAGGAAGGTGTTAAACTGGGTATTGTCTTTCTCATTCCTGTACTGGATCCACGTTGGGAGAATATGGGCATGACACCTAACGGCAACGGCTGCCTCTGATACTAACTTGGCTGACTCTGTAGCATCACGTGGCCTTTTTAAACCTGCCTCAAAATGGATCTCCATTCTTCCTCCTTTAGATTTTGTTAATCTATCAAGCATTATCCCTGATGTCTGTTTCCGCTTGCGCCGTGGTGCTAGTTCAACAACGAATATGGAAAGTGTTAGTGTACATCAAACTGTGAGAGTACATATAAAGGAGCATGCAACTGCAACTTGACTCGGTTAGGTACCGTCTTGGTGTTGATGCTCATGAGGTTCATCTGATCTTGCCAAGTCCTGTTGTCAACAGTGCTTCGGAAGTAGTGTTAGGTGTGAAGGCGGCTTGGGAACTGGCCAATTCCGGAGCAAACGAACGAGTAACTGGTTGAGATGCTGGTACAGTTGAAGCGGATGCTGCAGCTGGTGGAGCAGGTGATATTGTGTTTGTAGATTTAGCCGGTGGACTTGGACCTTCTACTGCACTATAAGTACCAGCAGAATCTCGATGGCAGAGCCTTTTCCGTTTCACCCGACGAGTAACAGCACTCCCTACTATATTATTTTCCTTGCTCTTTTTTGACTTTGCCATGTCAAGCTGTACCCACAACACAAAAGAATAAAATCACTCTTCAGAACTCATTGATGCATGATACAGACAAGCAATACTTTGATGTAAGACAACCGTATGAGGATGGAATATGTAAGAAAAACATGACAGCATAACATATTCATAGCTACGATGTGCAAACTAAGAAGAAGAATTTTCAAGAAAATAGAAGTAATGCAAGCTAGACACCATATGAAAGATGCAACCAATATTACTCTGCCAAGTTAAAAGTGTCTTGTCATAAGTGGCAATTCGAAAAATTAGAAGCAGTACAACATAGAAATCAATGCAAGATGCAACCACTATCAAACTGCCATGTTAAAAGCGTCCAATCATGAGTTATTGATGCGGGATACACAACAGCAGTACTTTGATGTAAGAACATGGTATGATAGATAGATGCAGTGTATTCTGGACACAGAAAGCCATGTCATATGCACATGTATAATGTATAAACTCAGCAGGTGCAATTTAATCAAAATAGAAGAAATATAGGCTAGACAATATATGCAACATGAAACCAATTATCACACTGTCAACTTAGAGCAAGCACCTGCGATGGTGGAGTGCGGGAGATGAACTCATCATGTAGACTTAGGACTTCAACTTCATTAGCAGTAGCAGTGGCAAATCTAGAGAGTCTCTGTTTGCGTCGGTGCGGAGTACCACCAACATCCCCTAACTTACTCTTTTCCTTCCTATTTTCTGATATTGCCTTATGAAGTCAAAACCACAAGAAGATGAATAAAATTAGCTCTGCATAACTGGTTGATGCATGATACAGACGAACACTACTTTGATGTAAGGCAAGCGCAGGAGGATGGAATATATACAAAAAAGACAGCGTTTCATATTCACACGTACGATAGGAGGATGGAATATGTATGAAAAAACAGTAAGCGGAAGGCATTTCAACAAAATTAGAAGAAATGAAAGCTAGGCACCATATGAACATGCAACCAATATCACTCTATCAGGTAAAAGTGTCTCGTCGTAATTGCCATTTCAAGAAATTAGAAGCAGTACAAGCTAGAAGACAATGCAAGATGCAACCTACATCACAGTCCCAAGTTAAATGTGTCTTATGGGTAAGTGATGGTTGCAGGTATAAGTTGTAAGCTACGTAGATGCAATTCAACATAATTAGAAGCAATACAAACTAGACATCATACGGAAAACGCAACCACGTATAATAGTTCCATGTAAGAGCAAGCACCTGTCATGGTGGAGTAGGGGAGATGTGCTCATCGTGTACACGTATGTTCTAGAAACAGGAACACGTGTCATATTCACATGCATTATGTGTAAAATAAGCAGATGCAATTCAAGTTAGAAGCAATACAAGCTAGACATCATACGCAACATGCAACCACATATAATAGTGTCAAGTTAGAGCAAGCACCTGTGATGGTGGAGTAGGGGAGATGTGCTCATCATCTACACAACTACGTTGACTGTCCAGCCTTGTGTTGTCTTGCGAATCTTGTTGGGAGGATGGCGGAGTAGAATCTGTAGAGACCCCCTGTTTGAGTTGCTCCGAAGGACCACCATCATCCACTGCCGAACTAATTTCCTTCAGCTGTAATGATTTTGCATTGTGAAGTCAAACCGATAAGAAAAAGGAATAAAATTCGCTCTTCAGAACTCATTCATGCATGATACTGACGAACACTACTCGGATGAAAGGCAAACACATGATGCGAGGATGGAATATGTATGAAAAACAGGATGGTGTGACATATTCACACCTATGATGTGGTAACTAAGTAGAAGGCATTTCAACAAATTAGAAGCACTGCAAGCTAGACACCATATGAAAGATGCAACCAATATCACTCTGCCAAGTTCAAACTGTATGGTGTTTCAACAAATTAGAAGCAGTATATGCTAGAAATCATATGCAAGACACAACCAATATCACAGTGGCGACTTAAAGGTGCCTTATCATAAGTGACTAATGCGGGATATGCAAGAATAGTAGTCTGATGTAGAAACAGGAACACATGTCATATTCACAGGCATTATGTGTAAAGTAAGCAGATGCAATTCAACAAAGTTAGAAGCAATACAAGCTAGACATCATACGCAACATGGAACCACATATAATAGTGCCAAGTTAGAGCAAGCACCTGTGATGGTGGAGTAGGGGAGATGTGCTCATCATCTACACAGCTACGTTGACTGTCTAGCCTTGCGTTGTCTTGCGAATCTTGTTGGGAGGATGGCGGAGTAGAATCTGTAGAGAACCTCCATTTCAGTTGCTCGGAATGACCACCATCATCCAATGCCTTGCCAATTTCCTTCAGCTTTATTGATTTTGCATTGTGAGGTCATACCGACAAGAAAAAGGAATATCATTCGCTCTTCAGAACTCATTCATGCATGATACTGGCGAACACTACTATGATGAAAGGCAAAGTCATGATACGAGGATGGAATATGTACGAAAAAATGGACGGCTTGACATATTCACACCTATGATGTGGTAACTAAGCAGAAGGCACTTCAACAAATTAGAAACACTACAAGACACCATATGGAAGGTGCAATCAATATCACTCTGCCAAATTAAAACTGTCTCGTCATAGGTGGCATTCATCAAATAGAAGCAATACATGCTAGAAATCATATTCAAGATGCAAACCAATATCACACTGCCAACTTAAAGGTGTCCCATCATAAGTGACTGATGCAGGATACACAAGAAGAGTAGTTTCATGTAAGAACATGGTGTGATAGACATATATAGTATGTACCAAAAACAGGAAAGCGTGTCATATTCACATGTATCATGTGTAAGCTAAGCAGATGCAGTTTACACTAATTAGGAGCAATACGAGCTAGACACCATATGCAGCCACTCCTAGGGAAAAGCCTAGCAGCAGCGCGGGTTTTGGGCCTCTCAGTAGAGCGGGTACCGGCGCTACTAATAAGGCGCTACAGCTAACGTATAACAGTAGCGCCTGTTGTCCCACGCTACTACTATACATGAATAGCTGTAGCGCTCTTTGGAAAAGGGCGCTACTGATATTATCTGCAGCGTTTTTTACAGGGAAGCGGTACTAGTAAGGCGACGCTACTGCTAAATTTCCCCCCTCGCTACTACTAGTTTTATTAGTTTTTTCCCTGCATATTTGTTTTGTATTTTTTTGTATTTGAATAGGCTTTATAGAATAATCTTTAGCATATCATACACATACAAATGTAATCATAGCATATACATACAATTAGTCTCATCAAATCATGTCATCATCATAATCATCATCCAACACAAAGTGGTCTCTCGTCATCAATCTCGAAAATAGCAATACAAGTCTCGATTACTTGCAAATACATCGTCATCCATCTAAACAATGATATACGCGAGAAGAGCTATCACTTTGAGTACATGAGTTCGTATCCCTCTCTCGCATTAGCGTGAACCTAAACTAACTACTGCCTGTCGCTCGGAAACCGGAAACCGGTACACCTGGGCCTGACACTCCGGCCACTTGTCGCATATATACTCCTGGCGTAGAACTTCTTCACCATCTATGATCTATGCACCTGCATCATCACATGAGTCGATGACATGCAACATATATAGTTGAGCAACAGAAAGAGACAGACTTGGCAAAAATAGAAACAACATATCATAAGCATAAATAACAAAGTTCATCATACCCAAAATGCCCTAACTAGAGTGAATTTCGCTAGTCGAGGAGGAGGACGGTTTAATTACATCACAAATAAAGTTTCACCGTGCATAACTCAAAGTTTTGTCATACAGAAAGTATGGACTAAACAGACACATTGACATATATCGACAATCACTCCATCATGTCGTGCCATCCATCCATGTCAGGTAGATAGTCCTCGAGCTTAGTGAAAGGCTTCATGTCGAGACGCCGAGAGGCTATCCATGTTCGGACGTCTTCCCGCGACATTTGTCCTTCTCCGTAGAACATCCCTGTTTTTCCGACGACCTCTTTCATGATGATTTGGGCAAGTTCACGCTGGATATTATAGAACTCAGCTCGAAGTCGATGATCCTTGATATCTCCTATGTCCTTTGCCCATTGCAGAATATGGGCATTGCCAGATCTAGGTGACATGTGAAGGTTCTGGTGATCCTGTCTGTACTCCAGCATGTGGTGTAGGACATAGAATCCATCATTAAGAGAATCGTTCAGTTGCTGGATGCAGCAGAAGTCGGTCTTATGGCTGAAGGCGGCCCTGCCGCCCCTTCTCTTCTTGTCCCTAACCTCTCCACCCCTTCCTTGGTAGTAAAACATAGTACTGTCGAGAACATCTTTGATGTGGGTGTAATCCTTTTTGTGAATGTTCTTCGACGAGTCCAAGTAAAGAGCGTGGGAGAATTGGGGGTAGAGGATGATGAGGACGGCGCGCCCGCCGCTGCGCAAAATAAGTACACCTCAAATTAATTAGCCTCCACCGTGCAAATGAATTATTGAAATCGAAGGAAGGATAGCAGCGCGGATGACTTACACGGGATGATAAGGCACGAGAATCGCCTCCTTGTCCTTATTGGCGAGCATGAAACTGACGATGTAATCCCTCGTGTATTCATGCTGCTCTGCACAGACTCCCAAGAAGCCCTCGTGTATGTAGTACGGGTGAGCGACACAGATATGACGCATCTGCTCAACCCCAATGATGTAGTTATGTGCAAGGCATAAAGGCGGACAAACGTAAAATCTAGCTTCTTCACGTGAAACATGTCGAATATGTAATCGAATCGGAGGAAGAACTTATCCGCGGGGAAGCTGTTGACGTACGACATTTGCCGCGGAACGTTAACCACGTAGAGTGGGTATCCTGGATCTTTCGAGGCGATGAGGCCTTTCTCTACCCGCAGCACATCGTCATGAAGTCTCCTTAGATTGCCGAATCTGGCACGTAGCGCTGTTGCAGGTAGGATTGGTTGACCGAGGATATGCCATTTATCCGCATCGGGGATATCTATACGATCCTGAAGCCGAGGCTGCTGAGGCGGCTGGATCATAGAATCAGCTTTTTTGCCTTTCCTCGCTCTCTTCCTAGACTTCTTTACTACCGGAAGGTCGTCAATAATACGTTGAGACGGTAATTCAGGCACCGACTCATGACGCTCAAACCCTGAGGAGGCGCCAGTATAGACATACTGTTCAGCGCCATCGTCATCCTCATCCTCATCCATGGCGACGTCATCAGCGACTAATGGAGTTTCCTCCTTACCCCGTACACTATCACCCAACCCGACACCCGACGCTAATTGGGTAGGTGGGGTGTTGATGTTCATACCTTGCTGAGGCTGCGTGCTCGTGGGTGTGCTCCCGGCCGCCTCCAGACGAAGCAGACTCTTTGGCCACAACATGAGCCACCGATTGCAACAATCACCAAGCCGCTGTGGGGTCTCGTCGTCATCCCCCACTAGTATTAGAGGAGGCAAATTCTCGTGGCCCAGTTTGACACTGGCCACAGAAACCTTGAAGACGTTCGGGGGGATCGGCCAGCTGTGGAACAATGGTTCCTTCGGCTCCATTATCGTCGCCTTCCCCACGTCCACTTTTTGTTTGCCGATGGTGTACAATATGGTGCACGGGGTTTCGTCGGCCTGCAAAGAAAAGTCTGCGACGTGAGACATCCGAAAGGCAATGAAAACGGGAGATTATACATTTATATTGAAGGGGGCCAGTGTGACAAATACCATGAGGGCGTCAAGCTCAGCCAAAGAGGAGGCACCACCGAGCACGTCCGGTGCGGGAGCCGGTGCGGGAGCAGGTATAGGAGCCGGTGCGGGAGCAGGTGCTCCCAAGAAGTCAGCAAGGGGAAAGTCCTCAGCATTTTTTTTCTGGATTTTGCCTTGTCCGAGTGAAAACGCCTGTCACCAAGGAAGTAGACTTATCTGCAATCGCTTGTTTTGCGCAGCTACCGCAGTTGTGACTGTCTGAGATGATTTCTTCTCAACCGCAATCTCAACCTTCTTGTCGATGTTTTCTTCAGTTAACCTCCGTCTTTCCTTTCTCTCCTCCGTGGTCTCACGGTAGTACTTCTTCCACGTGGCGCTGTCTCCGACACCGTGCACGCGTCCATACGACGGTCGAGTATCCACCGGTTGTCGTTTCAATATGTTCAACGCCTGGTTGAATGGAGTGTCCCACTTGGGCCTCGCCAATACCTCAGATGGCGAGTCGCTTTCGGCCGCAATCCGGTGCTGCTCTCTCTGCAAAAGGCACAAGGATCGTTTACAAATATGACTAACATGTGCAGTCGAATTAATCAGAAACTAAAATTACCAGCAGCCTCATGAACTCCGTAATGTCCGGTGTTGTCTCGTAAACCTTCTTCACTGGGTCCCAACGGTGCCGGGCCCTCAGGATGTCATGCTCCTGCAGGACGATGAAATCCGCCAAGGTGTCTGGGATGCCCAGACTCGCGGCTTCCGCGTCCTCCTTGGCCCATTTGGACCTCTTTCCGCGGTAACCACGGCTTCCGAGGTGGTGGCTCCCAATGTTCCTATTTTGAAGCCCCTTCATGTACTTAGACTTTTTTTGGCAGCTTCGGCCTTGCAAGCCTCCTTGAATATTTGAAACTGCTCTTCCGTGATTGTCGGATTATCATTTACAATCTCGGAGTAGGGTTCCCCGTCGTTGATCTTTGCTTTCACTCGATTTTTCTAGGCGGCCAACGCGTCGCTAAACCTCATCATGGCGTGTTTGTTTATCTTCTTCATTGCCGGGTCCTCGTCTGGATCTTCATAATCCTTCTCATTCCGGCCCGGGAACAAGAATATCTGGTGAAACTTCTTTAGGAGGGAGCTCCTCATATTTTCTATCTTCTATAGTTTCTCATTGTTGATGGTGGTGGTTCTCCGTACGATGCGGCCTATTTGATTGCCGTAGCACGCGCGCGCTTCCTCAGACGCCTTTGGCTCAAAATTACCGTCGTCCACCTCCGTGACCACCAGTCTAGTAGTCCTGAGTTTGTTAGGAACCCGTTGCCTCTTTGCTTTCGGTTCTACACTGGCTCCGCTCCGCGAGGCAGCACCGATCTCAGCGCCGGTCTTGATGCCAGTCTGAATCTCAGCGCCGGTCTCAGTCTCAGCACCGGTCTGCGTGTCGGTCTTAGTCCCCGATGCCACTGGTGGGCCCAGCAACAACATCGGTTGATCGTCGGTAAGGCTAAAAATTCATCTGCCGCCCGGTAGACGTCGTCGCAATCACCAGAACCCTGTCCTTCAACGTTGCTAGCCATGTTTCCTATGATTAAATCTAGTCAATTAATTCTAGACCTAATAAAATGAATAATGACATAAAAAAGGACTATTGTTTTGCAGGAATGTTGACTCCTTCCTGGTGCGGCAAATCCCGGGCACTCGATATGTCCTAGTTTGTAGCACAAGTCATGCCGAAATTCACGGAAAATTTCGGCATGACCTTTGCTAAAAAGTGGACAAATCGAGAACCTGAAATTTGCCGGAACATAAATGAATCAACATTCCGGCAAAACATAGGCCACTCAGCATCATTCCCTGGAAACAACAAAGCCACTTGGGCACAATCGAACAACTTCAATGAAAAGATATAACATGACCACTTCAATGAAAAATAAAATTTGCCTAAATTCTTTTCCTTGAAAAATAGTGGTCTTTTCAAAAATCAAAAACCATTGCAAAATGACCTCACTAAACACTTCTCTGCCTAGGACAGAACCCAAATTATGTTGATCTAGCTATTCCTCTCTCTCACACAAACACACATTATTATCGCTAACCCTTCTCTGCCTAGGACAGAACCCAATTAAATTGCAAAGGAACTCCATTTCTCTAACCCTTCTGACCTAATGCTCTAAAATAAAATTTTCCTCTAACCTAGCCAGCCTACTTAACCTAGCTTGTTAATCCAACGAACCTAATTAGCCTACCTATTTAACCTAGTTAGTTAATCTAGTTTACCTAGATAATTAACCCTAATTAAACTAGTTAACGCAGCTAGTTCTCTGTCAAAGCCCAAAATAAATTTTTGCACTAATTAACCTAGATAATTAACCTAATTAAACTAGTTAACCTGACTAGTTCTCTGTTAAAGCCTTAACTAATTTTTTGCACTAACCTAGATAATTAACCTAATTAAACTAGTTAACCTAACTACTTCTCTGTCAAAGCCCTAACTAAATTTTTGCCCTAACCTAGATAATTAACCTAATTAAACTAGCTAACTATGCATGAGAGAGAGAGGAGGGGCGGGGGCTTACAGAGGATGGCTCCGGTGGTGGCGACGGAGGCAGTGGTGGCGAGGGAGGCAGGGGCGTCTCCGGTGACGGTGAGGGAGGCAGGGGCGTCTCCGGTGACAGCGAGGGAGGCAGTTGTGGTGAGGAAGGATCCAGTGGCGTCGACGGCGGCTCCGGCGGCGTTAACGAGGCCGCGCGGCTCCGTGGCGTTGGGGGCGGCTCCGGTGGCGTCGACGGCGCATGGCTCTGGTGGCGTCGACGTCGGCAGGAGACGGCGGCGAAGTGGGGCGACGGCGAATCGGGGAGACGGTGGCGCGCGGGGTGGGTTGAGGGATTTGGGGGTGAAGTGGTGGCCGGGGGGAAACGGTTTTTTGGTTAAGTCAAACTTAGCGGTAGCGCGTTTGGTGAAACGCGTTATAGCTAAGATAGCTATAGCGGTTTTTACAAAACGCGTTGCTGCTATAGCTATGTAATTTTCTTCCATTGTTTAATTTCCTTTTCTGTTTCTATAGCGGGGTCTAGGACACACGCTGCAGCTACGTTAGCTACAGCGTCTCTTACAAACACACGCTGCTGCTATGTCTTCCTCCGTTTTTTCGCTTTTTCATTTATTTTGCTTTACATTTTATTTTTTCCTTTCTCCTTTTTCTATTTCTTTTATTTTCGTTTACTTTTCTATTTGTTTTTCATCTTATTTTATTTCCGTTAGTAGTAGCGCTCTTCTTAGGAAACGCGCTGCTACTTATGCCCTAGCGGTAGCGCGTTTCTTCCAAGCCCGCTACTGCTATGAGTAGTCTGTCATTCTAGCAATTGGAATATTAGTAGTAGCGCTTTTGCCACTACACGCGCTACTGCTAAGATTGTATCTATAGCGCGGTTTTCCTTCGATCGCTACTGCTATCTAGCAGTAGCGCCCTTTTTTGACCCCGCGTTGTTGCTAAATTTCTGTGTATAAGGTTTTACCTAGTAGTGAACATGCAACCATATATCACACTGCCAAGTTAGAGGAAGCACCTTGGATGGTGGAGTAGGGGAGCGGAGACTTGGACCATGTAATGCACTATCAGTACAAGGAGAATCGGTACAGATGCTCTGTTTACGTTGTTGCAGAGGACCACCATCATCGCCTTCCTTACTCTTTTCCTTCATCTTTCTTGATTTTGCCTTGTCAAGTCAAACCCACAAGAAAAAGGAATAAAATTTGCTCTTCAGAACTTATTGATGCATGATACTGACGAACACTACTTTCATGTAAGGCAGCCGCATGATAGGAGGATGGAATATGTATGAAAAACAGGACGGCGTGACATATTGACATGTATGATGTATAAAGTGTAAACTAAGCACAAGTTGCTTGAACTTGTTAGAATCGATGCAAGCTAGAAACCATACGAAAGATGAAACCAATATCACTCTGCCAAATTAAAAGGTGCCCTAACAAATGTATTTGACCAAATTAGAAGCAATACATGGCAACAGGCTAGAAATAATATGCAATATGCAACGAATAAAGGTGACTCATCATAAGTAATTGATGCAGGATACAGAAGAGAGGTAGTTTCATGTAAGAACAAGGTTAACGCATAGATGTAGTGTGTACCAAAAATAGGAAGGCATGTCATATTCACAGGTATAGTGTGTAAACTAAGAAGATGCAATTTACCCTAATTAGAAGCATTACAAGCTAGGCACCGTATGCAACATGCAACCACATATCACACTGCAAAGTTGGAGCAAGCACCTGTGATGGTGGTGTAGGGGAAGTGCTATCTTCAGGTACAGAGCAACATTCAATATCTTCATTTAGGCTTGCTGTTTCTTGAGAATCATGTGGAGAGGATGAAATGGCATTCTTTATAAGAGTATTGCGTCTCATATTAACCCACACGCGTGACTGTCTCATCATAAGCGATAGACGCAGGATACACAAGAATAGTAGTTTGATGTAAGAACATGGTGTGATAGGCAGATGTAGTATGTACCAAAAACAGGAAGGCGTGTCATATTCACATGTATAATCTGTAAGCTAAGGAGATGCAATTTAACAAATTAGGAGCATTGATGAGGGATACACAAGAGAAGTAGTTTGATGTAAGAACATGGTTAATAGAAAGACGTAGTATGTCCCAAAAACAGGAAGGCAAGTCATATTCACAGGTATAATATGTTAGCTAAGCAGATGCAATTTACCCTAATTAGAAGCATTACAAGGTAGACACCATATGCAACATGCAACCACATATCACACTGCCAAGTAAGAGCAAGCACCTGCGATGGTGGTGTGGGGGAATTGCGGTGATCAACTAGAGAGCTACGTTGACTATCTTCATTTAGCCTTGCTGTTTCTTGAGAATCATGTGGGGAGGATGACACTGCACTCTTTAAACGAGTAGGGCGTCTCACAGTAAACCACCCGGGTGACTGTCTCATCATAAGTGATTGACGAGGGATACAAAAGAGCATTAGTTTGATGTACGAACATGGTTAATAGACATATGTAGTATGTATCAAAAACAGGAAGGCATGTCATTATCAAAGGTATAATGTGTAAAGTATGCAGATGCAATTTAACCAAATTGGAAGCAATACAAGCTAGACACCATATGCAACATGCAACCACATTTGACAACGCGAAGTTAAAGCAAGCACCTGGGATGGTTGTGTGTGGCAATTGAGATCATCAACTGCAGAGCTACTTTTACTATCTCCAACTGCTGACACTGCACCCATTAGAGCGTTGAAACGCTTACTGCTTATCTTTGAATTACACTGGAGCGACTTTTGTCTTTTCTTTTCTGTATTCATCAACACTGCGTCAGAGTCTGAAATACCCATGCATAAAAAAACAATAGTGTGAGTATGGGTGAAGTGTGTGTACAATTAGTACATTGTAAAGGTAGCAGACAGTAGGTCGGTGAGAAATAAATGACGGGAGACATATGATAGCTCTACAACATGCATGGCACACTAAATTACTACAGGATTCTATGAAAATAACAGTCGACTGAAAGCAAATAGGTCAGTCCATTTTTTCTGCACCGTCCATGTACAAAGAACGGGGAGATCACCTTCATCTACCTCCAGCCAGTCAGTGTTGACGATCTTCCTCGAAACACCAGCGACCACCGGCCTTGTATTCCTCCCTTGCTTGCGCCCTCCCCTCGACCTCACCGCACCGCCGTGCTTGGCACCGCCCCCAGGCCATCCATTCAAGCCTCGCCGACCTCCAGATCGGGTGCAAGCAGCTCCTGCACCCCACACCCTATGATAGACACCGATGCGCCGCTTCCCTGGGGAATAGGCGGACTAGGTGCTCCGCGCTCCTAAGCGGGTGCTGCTTCTTTTAATTTCGGTTCGACTGACCCTGAATTGAAATCCAGGCGGGCTACTGACCTCTAGCAAAGGTGAAATAGTAAAAGGGAGGAAACCTTGTGCATTTAGTATCACGAAGAAGATGCAGTAAGAAGCGCTCAACTAGTTTCTTTCGTGGGATGAATACGGTGTGAGCAGAGACGTAAGATTTGCACGAATAAGGGAAGAGGAGTACCTCTTTCTGCTGGCAGTGCTGTGTCCTCCTTCTGTTTTTCCAACGATCTTGTTGTTCGCCGGAAACCAGAAGTTGTGGAGGACGGTGCAGCCTTGGACGAACCCATGGCCAAGTTGTTGAGTGTGGTGTGGTGGCCGTCTGTCGGCGGCGGGGAAGCAGATCCGAGGCGGCGAACGACGGCGTAGCGGGAACAACTCCGGTGCGGTGGACGGTTGCGACAGTGGAGCCGCAGCAGTGAGGCGTAGGACGGCGTGGTCGGAGTGGTTCTGATATGGAGCACGTCGGCGTCGGCGTCATGGAGGCAGCTCTGCCTCGGCTTCAGCTACTAAGTCCTTGAGGGCATTGCGGTTACCGTTGCGTTGGACGACGACGTCGGGGTACCGGCTCCGGCGTGATGGAGGAGGGCGGCGGTGGATTGGCTGCTATGGGGTGGAGGACGGAGGGAGGTTGGGGTTTCGCGGCTGGTGGAGAGGGCGTTTTCGCGCCCACGGAGTATGAATGGGGAAACAGAGGGAGGCGTGGAACTAAGGGGGAACAATGTTTCGGTTTGAGACACGCTTGTTTGAAATTTGGGGAAAGTTACAAACTTTGACCCCATCTAAAATTTCGGACATATTGCGGGTTGGGGGTAGGACAGTCATGTCAGGTGTCCTAAATGTGGGCGGGATAGATTTCGGCCGAGCGCATGGGTGTATAGGCGCCCATGGCGTATGAATGCTTCTCGGAGGCGGTTGAGACTGGCATCTTGGTGAAGTTACAAACCTACCCCGGTTTAGACCTTTGGACATCGGGCCGATAGGCTACACGGGGCAGAGTCAGGACAGTAATTTCCTACCACCAAAACATTAGTCTCGCGCGGTTTCGGGTGACCAGAGGCCTATTTGGCGCTTCGTTCAATATTTGGGAGCAGAAGCATTAACATTTTCGGTTCTCTTGAATTGAACTTTCAGGATTTGTCAAACTTCACAAATCTTTACTCTTGAAAATCCTAAAGCTACAATTATTTTGGAATGGAGGGGGTACATTTTAATATACATTGTACATGAGTATATATTAAAAAATATGCAACTTACCTCAGTTCATGCATGGTTCTAGGTATAATCTCCTTGGTTGCAAAAAAAAAGTTAGATATGCGTGTAAATATATATACCATGTTCAAACTCACAACAAAGATTGATGCCCCCTTGTACATCTGATTTACAAATGCCATTATCTCGGGTTCAAATAGATAAATGCACTTCCTATGGATTCGAATCTTCGAAACCCCCTTTATGTTGAATTCGACATGTATTTTATTTCGTAGCTAGCAATTTGGAATGTATCCATGCAAGTGACAAATGTATAAAGTGCTTCACACTAACAACATGGAGTGCACTAATTAATGTTTATATATGAATTGCAAAAGCATCCATTGCCTGTATTTCAAACCGCTCTCACTCTATGGATCGATAATATGAAATAAACACATGCACATGCTAGAATTCAATGGAGTATGGGTGTCTGATAGACCGATTTTCGTCCATACGCAATTTTGCAAAATTCATGATCTCATCCAAAAATAACAATGCCATTTATATTTTAATTTAATGCGTAGAACCGCCTTTTACACGTAGATATATCTCTATCTAACGCATAAGTGCACACACTTTATATGCATCGGCATTTCTCTTTCACACATGCTCACAATCTCTCTCAGGGTGTCGGGGTGTCTCACGCACATGCTCTCTCTGTTTCTCTATCTCTCTTTCTGACTACTATGTACCACTCTTTTCACTAATCTCAGTTGGAAAACACTATTTCTCTAAAATGCATATATACACATGCACGGTCTCTACTAGCCCTCTATATGCACATATATGTGCCTACGTGTCTCCCGCACACACATTATCTTTAGGCCTCTCTCGCACACATTCCCCCCCCCCCCCGACACACCTCTCTAATAGTAGTTAGCAGATATGATTTCATCATATCATTCGGTAGGATATCCCTGGCTGTTAGGCTGGATGGTAATACGAGGCAAAGTTTTACCCTAGTTCGGATCGGACCCTTGCAGTTGAAGAAAGAGCCTACTCCTGGTACTGTATATTAGTCTTAGGGGTGTGTACAAAGTACACGTGAATACCAGGCATTGTGCGTGTGTGTATACTATCGACGAACTAGCCCCCAAGCTTGTATAACATACTAAGGTCCTAGGGTTACAAATCATATATAGTCGGCTTATCACCAGTGGGGATAGAGTCCTCCGTGACTCTGGTAGCTTCGTGTTGTACGCCGAGTCCTCCACATGGGTCTCCGTATAACACGTCTCGGTCCAACCTATATGTGGCGCAGGATGGAACCGACCCATGAGTCTTCATGTTGACCGACCACAACTAGAAATGATGTGCCCACCACACCACACACGCAATTGGCCACTAAGAAAATAAGCATATACAATAGTACAACGGTATCTAGCTCACGATACGTCTCCATATTTTGTTGATGACACTGACGGACTTTGCATTTGATGCGTGCTCCGTATTTTGTTGATGACACTTACAGTCATTGTATTTGAAGCGAAAGCACGATATGGTCACTGGACTTCAGAATAAGCTCATCACGGTCACCACATACATTTTGTCGTGCTAACCAACATGTGGTTGGATGGTTAGAGGACAGTGGTTTCTCGAGCCCACCAAGGTTAAAGTCCCGGTGCTCGCATTTATCTTGTGTTAATTTCAGTATTTTCCAGCGATGTACGTTCAGTGGGAGGAGACGTTCCACTCGACTATGAGGCACCTATGGTGACTTCGTAAAATCTCAAGATCATATATGCTGGCCCACTCTCTCGAAGATGCGGCGGCGGACCGGCGGTGGGGAGTGGTTTCGGGGAGGGAGGGCCGGCCGCGGGCGGCGGGGGCGGGCGGTTCGGCCGGTGGTGGCTGGCGTCTCAGGGGGATGGGGGGTGGAGTTTGATGATAAACTGGAGGCCCTTGATTTCGTATCCAACGGCTGGAAAATCTAATGACCAGAGATGAAAAAGTCAGTCGACTGACGTGTAGCCTCACCCCGCACGTACACATGCACGCACGCAAGACACGCACGCATGTAGGCATGCAACACTGACACGTACACATAACATACACACGCACGCATGCTGGCGTGCAACACTGACACGTACACATGCACTCATGAACACACGCACGTACGCACCCATGCATGCAACACTGAAACGCACCCTTGCACGTACGCACCCATGCATGCAACACTGAAATGCACCATTGCACGCACGCAACACTCGCACGCCTGCATGCACACAGCACACAACGCAAAACACACGCTTAACTACATGAAAAAGATGACGTCATAGTCAATGAACAATCATCGGTTTATGAAATGCCCGCTTCTGACCGCCTTGGCCCACCAAAGGTTCCTCTGCTGTGTGCTGCCTGCGTTGGGTCACTGACATGCAGGCCATGCACCCAAAGAGCCTACACGTCAGTGGAAGAACGGCGTGGTGTCCTAGGTCAGAGACGAGGGCGCCACTCGCGGCACGCCCGGCTGAACACGCCTCCATGCCGCATTCAAACGCCTCCATGAAACCCGCTCGTGTGGAAGCCGAGAAACCCACTCTGGACACACGTCCGTTCATGACCGCGCCGGCGTTAAACGCAACGCCGGCCGAGCTCCTCCCGTCCGCCGTCTATTTAATCTCCTATTTAAACGAGGCCAAACGCCGGCCAAGAATCGCACACCTCCAGCGCTCCCCTATCTCCTCCACCATTTTGTCCACTCTTACAATGGATTACAAAGAGCAGTTATTCCGCATCCAAGCCGGCTGGGTAGCCCGCCGGATACGAGCTATGCAGCTCACTGATCCACCTCCCTCCCCTCGCCCGATGGAGCCAGTTGCCGCCCCAAGCCGGCGCGCGGTTCAGCAGCTCGCCGCTCCAGGCCAGCTCGACGAGGAGCGGCGCACGGGCATCGTTGCTGCCGTCCATGTCCCCGCCTCGTACCGCATCTCCCATTTCTGTGGCCGAGACTCCCATGCCGGCGGCCGCGCCATGCAAGCAGCGACAGAAGCCGGGTGCACGGAGAGCGACGAGTCGGTGGCCAGCGCCTCCGTGTCCGCCGCCATCATCGAGGAGAAGTAGAACACGGGAGGCCGCCGCCGCTTGGGTCCCATGAAGGCCACCGCGGAGGCGACGCCGGCGTACACACCAGGTGTCTTGCCGCATTCTTTTATTGCGAGGACCTTCGTCGACCCCGCATGAGCTCCACGGAAGAGGTCAATGTTAGGATGAACTCGAGGCGGTGCCGGCCATGGCGAAGTAGTGGCCGGTGATGAACTCGAACCGGTGCCGGCCACCATCATCTTCGGCACCAGCCAATGATATCAGTTGGGCAGTGGGGAAGCGAGCCGTCCTTTGCGCTGAAGCATATACCTCCAGGGCTCCCGGCAGTCCAGTGATCGTGTTGCCGGACATGAGGAACACAAATCGATCGGCGGGCGACCATTTAGGCCATGTATTATATACATGTGCTGTCCAGAACTAGCACCGCGTAGTTCATTTGAATGTAATGAAATCCGTCATGTTTGTGTGAAAATCCGGTATTTTATATGATTTCCGTTGTTGTTTATATGAAATACTCCGGTGGTTGCGTGAATGAGTATCAGTTTGTCTGCGTGTTTGCGTGAATTTCGTCCGGTTGGTTGAGTTGCTGTCATAATGTGTGCGGCTACAGTTGGATGGCGTAATTTGCGGGTCGCCGGTCGGTCTGCGGGTGGCTCGGGCGGCGTTGTGGGACAAAAAAACACAGCTCATGCGAGCTCGTCTCCAACGTGCGTGCTGGAGGATGCATGACAGCATGAGCACCCCAGCTGTTCCTCGTTCATCGGTGGCAAAGGCACCGGTGGACAAAAGGGTCGCCAATATTTTGGCTACCCCGGGCAAAATCCAAATAGCCCCTCCCAACAGATTCAAATCCCTTGTTCGCCGTGGGATTTTTCCATGTGTTGTTTGCATGGACTAGCAAGTTGCCCGTGCATTGCACGGAACATCAAGATGCATTTTTTTACAGACTCCCGCATGCATGCAAGGGATAATTAATGTCCTCCTTTGCTAGTACCACGAGGCAAACACCATTAATATTGCATCGATTAGTGTTAGTGGCCTTGTATATCTGCAAATTGTAATTTTGATAGTGGCCCCTTGTATATAAAAATGGAGGAAGAAATATGAGAGATAAGGTGAGCAGGAGTGGGGCGTGGTGCTGTGGTGGTGACTGGTGGTCGGACTGGGCGGAGGCATGGGGATGGACGGCGCATTATGTCTAGGTTTGTATCTCTCTCACACACACCCATGTAGGTGGGGGATGTGCACGAAGAGAAGAGGTGCACGCACGGCGCACGTACTCCCATCTCTTTCCCAACCACACCCGCGCGGGTACACGGTGGAGCTCATTTCTATACAAAAAAGGCAGCCCATGTGGTAATTTGGCACGTGTACTGGTTGTCCACTTGGTGGAGGGAGGATCGTCTACCACGGGTGAACAAACAAATTGCGACTTGACGTGTTATGTTAAATTAAAAAAAAGGCAAACCATGTGGGGCCTACCTTAGAGGCAAGTCTCTATACACTGGAGTACTTTTGATGTGTCCCGTCAACTCGCAGAACAAGGAGAAGCTTGCTTAGTACGCCGTCTCCCCCGCCCACGGGCGCGGTGGCTCGCGGGATGAGGTGAAGCTGGAGTACTACTGTACGCCTTTACGCCCGCTCCCTCGCCCACGCGCATGGGAGCTCGCAGCACGAGGAGAAAATTTTACTACTCCCTCCGTTTACTCCTCGTCCCTACTACGTACTCCCTCCATTTCTTTTTAGTCTGCATATAAGATCTGGTCAAAGTCAAACTTTATTAACTTTGACTAAGTTTATAGGAAAAAATATCAAGACTCACAATATGAAATCAATATTTTTAGATGCATCATGAAATTATTTTTCATAGTATACAGCTTTAGTATTGTAGATGTTGGTATTTTTTTCTATAAAGTTAGTCAAACTTTACAAAGTTTGACTTTGACCAAATCTTATATGCAGACTAAAAAGAAACGGAGGGAGTACTTTGGTTAGTACTCCCTCTATTTACTTATAAAAGGCCACTATAAAAAAAATACATTTTGCATCTATACAAGGCCACAAATAGTAATCGAGACAAAAGTTACTACTCCCTCCTTTCTAGTTTATGGCTCAATTTCAAAATCTCTCCAACCAAGGTAGACGGTGAGTGGTCGAATTAATTTCGTAGTTTGCACAGTACGCTCGTTTTTCCCAAGAAGTTATGTTTACCGAGGCATTAATTAGAACGAATGCATGAATGACCACTAAATTTCCATGAACTTGTACATGCATTGGTTAGTTTCCTCTTGACACTACTTGCGTCGGGTGATCTAACGCACCTCGAAATCCAACATGTAATGGTACTACTACTAGTATAGTACTAGAATTGAGACTTATCAAACGGAAAAACGAATGTTTTTTAGATGAGCCCTATAAACCCTAGTGGGTACGTACCCCGTAAAAACAGATTTTTCCAAAACTGAGTCGCTCCCTTTCATGAATTCTGTAGTATACTCCTCCGTCGACGCTCCCTTTCATGAATTCTGTACTTCCTATCGCCGACATGTGGGACATATAGCAACCGGGTCGACGTGTCAAGCACCAAATAAAAATGCAGAACAGCAGAGGGGACGCACCCCACTCGTACCGGCCCAGTGTTAGTAATGAGCAATGAGACGTCAAATCACAATGCCGCACCTTCCCAGACGGACGAAGCAACCATTATTTCACACTTCGGTTCGACATCATCTCAAACCACGTACTAGTATTGCTTCTGCCTCAAGAGGGACACGCGCATCGCCTTGGTACATCATGACACGTGGACCGCATGACATGCCATGCTTCCCCGCTGATCGCTGGGTAAAATCACCTCATTTTTACTATACTTCCTCCGGATCGGTTTACTACATGGCATGCACGTCGTTCTAGGTTCAGAATTTAACTGGCTATATATATATATGATGAATAGTACGCTAGCCTTTTAAAAAATGTACTATATTTTTGTACAGTAGTACTCCACTATCGATGGATTGACTGTTTTGTCCTTGAGGAAGTTCTTAAAATCCTGGCACTCAACGTCGGCATGGCATATGTGGTAGACCAAGCAAATGTTATGTACGCAAACCTAGATCACGGCGGGCTTCTTCCTCTCTTCGTCCTTTAGATCCTTCTCTCGTCCCACGACTGTGGTGTACTCAACATCTAGCCCAACAACCCACTTATCATGTGAGTTTTCGAACATGCGTCTGAAGCGAGGAAGGCATCCTTTCACCATCGCGGAAGTACGGGTGTAGATGACGTCGAACTCATCGCCGGTGATGGTTCTAACCTTGTACTCACCGCCGATCGGGGAGATTTGGGACGCCATGGATTTGGGAGGAGGGTTAGGATTAGTGGAACTGTCGTAATGTGAATGGACAGGACGACTAGGAGCGAACCGCTGTAGTATTAAAGGACGTGTGGGGAAGAGTAGGAGCGAACTGCCAGCGTGCGAACGGCAGGGTAGTGGCTTTCCATTCTCCCATGATACGGGCTTCCGAGAGCCCTTGGATCTGAGATCGAACGGTTGCATGGCGTGATTCTAGACCTATGGGTGAATATCCTATCCTGGAGGGTTATTCTTAAAATTTTCAGCAACTTAGCATGCGACCGTTTGATCTCAGATCCAAGGGCTGCCAGCAGCCCGTATCATGGTCGTGCCTACCACAACCGCCGCATCGCTCGTGTGGTCGCGCCCTTGGAGATTTAACACGGTGCGTTAGGCTATCTGATGTTGGCATGTCATACATAGTCATCACTTAGTCACTCATACTACAACAAGGTTGGCTATAAGTATATTTTTTTACTCCTCTCTATCTCTCTCCCTCCGTCCCGTAATATAAGAACGTTTTTGACACTAGCTAGTGTAGTGTCAAAAACGTTTTTATATAATGGGACACAGGGAGTACTAATATTTATTGCATTTGCCAAGGAGTGACCTCTTCCAATGAAATGGTGTTGCTAAGTTTGCTTCATTTAATTAGCTATAGACTCAAAATTGTCTTTTCACCTAGGTACACACGCTAAGCACCGTTTCTTCCTTGGGTCACCAAACTAGTCTCTCTCTTCTTGATTAACTTGCCACATCAGACTTTATGCCTATGTGGCAAGCTTAAGCACCTGTAGGAGCAAGTCAGTACAATAGTCCGCTTTACATGGCATTTTTGCATATGTGGAGAAAAATAGGCAAGGAAAAAGTGGAGAAGTGGGCTCTCATGCAAGAGCCAGCCTCTACTACTACATGGTGGAGCATTGGGAGAGGCACCTGTATGGAGGTGGTCAGGAATCAGGAGACTCACGCCGGTCGTAGCGCCACAGTTAAAATGATAATGGCAAGTCAAATCACGGGGCCCCACCTGTCCAGCAGTAACTCGCTGTCAAATCACACAGCCCTACATTTGCAGCAGCCTACTCCCTCGTCTTCTCGCGTCTCTGTCGAACCGACTAGGCGGAACTGTCCCGCCGCCTGCCGGGCAGGAAAAGCCTCGCCCTCGACTTTTAAATACAACTACTCCCTCCGTGGGATGCGTTTGGTTGAAGGTATCGTATGAATGGATTGGGACCATTCAATTTTTTTGAAATTGAACCATTCAATTCATGTGTTTGGCTGAATATAAGGGATGAGCTAATTATTTAAGACGGGACCACCAGTCATGCTCACATAGTCATGCATGCAAAGGGTGGCCATTTGATTCGACCGATTTGGTTGGGTGGAATGGTTCAGCATCTTCAAGGCATATTCTCTTTTTTTTGACTCGAACCATTCATGTGCTTTATAACCAAACATGTCTATTTTCTGAACGATCCCAACCCATTCATGACCACCCTTGCAACCGAACACACGTCATCTTACGAAAACCAAATAATCCCACAATACTAAGGCGCGGTGCATTAACTTCTACCTCGTTTCTTGTTTCTTCACATATCAACCAATAAGAATCCAATGATATACTTTTTGTGACATAGTAACTCATATTTAGTTAGTCCAATGGATGACCTATAACTACGTGCAGGCCCTATAAACCGAGACGCCTACAAATAAAAAACCAAGACGGAGAGGGTAGTTCAGCATGTATCTTTTTAGATCAATATAGTTGGGATTCACCAAGGAGCAAAACCAAGTGGTAGGCTGCTCCTGTCGTGTTGGCATAGCAACTCAAGCAGGGTCAGTCCGCACACGAAATGGCGACACACTTAACAGGACCCCTTTGGCAGACATGTGGCTCATCCACCATCTTGTTCCACGTGCGATGCACCAAATTACAGTTTGGAGCAGCGGTTGGAATTGGAGCCACTCCGGTCATAGCGCCGCACTAGTAGAAAATGAGCGATGAGGGGTCAAATCACAAAGCCCCACCTTTCCCGCATTAAGCTGGATGGACGAAGCAACCATCATTTCACTCTAGCGCACAAGAGCATAAAGAAAAGATAAAACAATGATGCGTGCGGCAGCTACCTAGGGCACCCTAGGGTAGGGGTCTCCACTACAGATCCTTTTTTTAAAGCGCCTCCACTACAAATCGGCTTCTCCCTCGTCCTCTTGAAGAAAACCGATAATGAGTGCGGCAGTAGGGTTTGTAGGAGTACTACGGCGTGCCAGGCCACGTCGTAGTAAACGGGTTCGAGTTGACGCCTTAAATATGTGTGGGCCGCTTGGTTTTACGGGAACGAGGCAGCATTTTGGGTTCGGGGACCAATGGAGATATAGCACGTACAAAAAATTGTGGACATAGGTTCGACCGAAAGGCAATGATGCATGGGCCCTGCATTTTGATATACCCGGGGCCGCGTGAAATTTGTTACTCTACTCAAAACTAGTAAGGTACACATGTATTGGACGCATGAGATTTCGAAACCAAATTATGAATAAATACACACTATAGCATGCAAAGCTTTGAGTCATATATGCATGATGTAGATGTTCGTTTAGTTCTTATAGTTCATCTCATTCAAAATCAATTAGTTTTATAAAAATGTTAAAATTCATGGGGTTGTGCATTGTAAATCATAAAGTAAAAAACAAATACTGGCAATTCATTTAGAAAAAAATAATCAATTATGATACAGAAGATTCTAGAACAAAGGAGAAGTGCTTGTGTTTTGAGGTTTGTGCATTATGCTTAAGTTCAACCATGGAGTCTTCTAAATTGTACATGTGGCAGATCTGGTGGAATGTTGATGATATCCAACGGCCAGTAGTGCTCGGATTTGCCCATCTCTGCATTGTCGGGTTAGCTTCATCCAGCGACCATCTTTCAAAGTTATTGGCACACTATATAGTTCTTGTGCCATAGTTGCATGTTTTGGAAAAAAGCTACTAGTGGGTTGTGTTGGAAATATGCCCTAGAGGCAATAATAAATTGATTATTATTATATTTCCTTGTTCATGATAATCGTTTATTATCCATGCTAGAATTGTATTGATAGGAAACTCAGATACATGTGTGGATACATAGACAACACCATGTCCCTAGTAAGCCTCTAGTTGACTAGCTCGTTAATCAATAGATGGTTACGGTTTCCTGACCATGGACATTGGATGTCGTTGATAACGGGATCACATCATTAGGAGAATGATGTGATGGACAAGACCCAATCCTAAGCCTAGCACAAGATCATGTAGTTCGTATGCTAAAGCTTTTCTAATGTCAAGTATCATTTCCTTAGACCATGAGATTGTGCAACTCCCGGATACCGTAGGAGTGCTTTGGGTGTGCCAAACGTCACAACGTAACTGGGTGGCTATAAAGGTACACTACGGGTATCTCTGAAAGTGTCTGTTGGGTTGGCACGAATCGAGATTGGGATTTTGTCACTCCGTGTAAACGGAGAGGTATCTCTGGGCCCACTCGGTAGGACATCATCATAATGTGCACAATGTGACCAAGGGGTTGATCACGGGATGATGTGTTACGGAACGAGTAAAGAGACTTGCCGGTAACGAGATTGAACAAGGTATCGGTATACCGACGATCGAATCTCGGGCAAGTACCATACCGCTAGACAAAGGGAATTGTATACGGGATTGATTGAGTCCTTGACATCGTGGTTCATCCGATGAGATCATCGTGGAACATGTGGGAGCCAACATGGGTATCCAGATCCCGCTGTTGGTTATTGACCGGAGAACATCTCGGTCATGTCTGCATGTCTCCCGAACCCGTAGGGTCTACACACTTAAGGTTCGATGACGCTAGGGTTATAAAGGAAGCTTGTATGTGGTTACCGAATGTTGTTCGGAGTCCCGGATGAGATCCCGGACGTCACGAGGAGTTCCGGAATGGTCCGGAGGTAAAGATTTATATATAGGAAGTCCTGTTTCGGCCATCGGGACAAGTTTCGGGGTCATCGGTATTGTACCGGGACCACCGGAAGGGTCCCGGGGGCCCACCGGGTGGGGCCACCTGCCCCGGGGGGCCACATGGGCTGTAGGGGGTGCGCCTTGGCCTACATGGGCCAAGGGCACCAGCCCCTAGAGGCCCATGCGCCAAGATATAGGAAAAAGGGGAGAGTCCTAAAGGGGGAAGGCACCTCCGAGGTGCCTTGGGGAGGATGGACTCCTCCCCCCCTCTTAGCCGCACCCCTTCCTTGGAGGAAGGGGCAAGGCTGCGCCTCCCCCCTCTCCCCTGCCCCTATATATAGTGGAGGGGAGGGAGGGCATCCATACCTGAGCCCTTGGCGCCTCCCTCCCTCCCGTGACACCTCCTCCTCTCCCGTAGGTGCTTGGCGAAGCCCTGCAGGATTGCCACGCTCCTCCATCACCACCACGCCGTTGTGCTGCTGCTGGATGGAGTCTTCCTCAACCTCTCCCTCTCTCCTTGCTGGATCAAGGCGTGGGAGACATCGTCGAGCTGTACGTGTGTTGAACGCGGAGGTGCCGTCCGTTCGGCACTAGGATCATCGGTGATCTGAATCACGACGAGTACGACTCCATCAACCCCGTTCACTTGAACGCTTCCGCTTAGCGATCTACAAGGGTATGTAGATGCACTCTCCTTTCTACTCGTTGCTGGTCTCTCCATAGATAGATCTTGGTGATACGTAGGAAAATTTTTGAATTTCTGCTACGTTCCCCAACAGTGGCATCATGAGCTAGGTCTATTGCGTAGATTCTTTGCACGAGTAGAACACAAAGTAGTTGTGGGCGTCGATATTGTTCAATATGCTTGCCGTTACTAGTCTTATCTTGATTCGGCGGCATCGTGGGATGAAGCGGCCCGGACCAACCTTACACGTACGCTTACGTGAGACCGGTTCCACCGACAAACATGCACTAGTTGCATAAGGTGGCTGGCGGGTGTCTGTCTCTCCCACTTTAGTCGGATCGGATTCGATGAAAAGGGTCCTTATGAAGGGTAAATAGCAATTGGCATATCACGTTGTGGTTCATGCGTAGGTAAGAAACGTTCTTGCTAGAAACCCATAGCAGCCACGTAAAACATGCAAACAACAATTAGAGGACGTCTAACTTGTTTTTGCAGGGTATGCTATGTGATGTGATATGGCCAAAAGGATGTGATGAATGATATATGTGATGTATGAGATTGATCATGTTCTTGTAATAGGAATCACGACTTGCATGTCGATGAGTATGACAACCGGCAGGAGCCATAGGAGTTGTCTTTATTTATTTGTGACCTGCGTGTCAACTTAAACGTCATGTAATTACTTTACTTTATTGCTAACCGTTAGCCATAGTAGTAGAAGTAATAGTTGGCGAGGCAACTTCATGAAGACACGATGATGGAGATCATGATGATGGAGATCATGGTGTCATGCCGGTGACGATGATGATCATGGAGCCCCGAAGATGGAGATCAAAAGGAGCAAAGTGATGATGGCCATATCATGTCACTATTTGATTGCATGTGATGTTTATCATGTTTATACATCTTATTTGCTTAGAACGACGGTAGTAAATAAGATGATCCCTTACAACAATTTCAAGAAGTGTTCTCCCCTAACTGTGCACCGTTGCGACAGTTCGCTGTTTCAAAACATCACGTGATGATCGGGTGTTTTATTCAGACGTTCAAATACAACGGGTGTTGACGAGCCTAGCATGTACAGACATGGCCTCGGAACACACGCGAAACACTTAGGGTTAACTTGACGAGCCTAGCATGTACAGACATGGCCTCGGAACACGGAGACCGAAAGGTCGAACATGAGTCGTATAGAAGATACGATCAACATGAAGATGTTCACCGATGATGACTAGTCCGTCTCACGTGATGATCGGACACGGCCTAGTTTGACTCGGATCATGTAATCACTTAGATGACTAGAGGGATGTCTATCTGAGTGGGAGTTCATAAGATGAACTTAATTATCCTGAACATAGTCAAAAGGTTTTTGCAAATTATGTCGTAGCTCACGCTATAGTTCTACTGTTTAGATATGTTCCTAGAGAAAAATTAGTTGAAAGTTGATAGTAGCAATTATGCGGACTAGGTCCGTAAACTGAGGATTGTCCTCATTGCTTCATAGAAGGCTTATGTCCTTAATGCACCGCTCAGTGTGCTGAACCTCGAACGTTGTCTGTGGTTGTTGCGAACATCTGACATACACGTTTTGATAACTACGTGATAGTTCAGTTAAACGGTTTAGAGTTGAGGCACCAAAGACGTTTTTGAAACATCGCGAAACATATGAGATGTTTTGAGGGCTGAAATTGGGATTTCAGGCTCGTGCCCATGTCAAGAGGTATAAGACCTCCGATGACTTTCTTAACCTGCAAACTAAGGAGAAAAGCTCAATTGTTGAGCTTGTGCTCAGATTGTCTGAGTACAACAATCATTTGAATCGAGTGGGAGTTGATCTTCCAGATAAGACAGTGATGGTTCTCCAAAGTCATTGCCACCAAGCTGTTAGAGCTTCGTGATGAACTATAACATATCAGGGATAGATATGATGATCCTTGAGGTATTCGCGATGTTTGACACCGCGAAAGTAGAAATCAAGAAGGAGCATCAATTGTTGATGGTTGGTGAAACCACTAGTTTCAAGAAGGGCAAGGGCAAGAAGGGATACTTCATGAAACGGCAAATCAGCTGCTGCTCTAGTGAAGAAACCCAAGGTAAAACCCAAACCCGAGACTAAGTGCTTCTGTAATAAGGGGAACAACCACTAGAGCAGAATTACCCTAGATACTTGGTAGATAAGAAGGCTGGCAAGGTCGATAGAAGTATATTGGATATACATTGTGTTAATGTGTACTTTGCTAGTACTCCTAGTAGCACCAGGGTATTAGATACCGGTTCGGTTGCTAAGTGTTAGTAACTCGAAACAAAAGGCTACGGAATAAACGGAGACTAGCTAAAGGTGAGCTGACGATATGTGTTGGAAGTTTTTCCAAGCTTGATATGATCAAGCATCGCACGCTCCCTCTACCAAAGAGATTGGTGTTAAACCTAAATAATTGTTATTTGGTGTTTGCGTTGAGCATAGACATGATTGGATTACGTCTATCGCAATACGGTTATTCATTTAAGGAGAATAATGGTTACTCTGTTTATTTGAATAATACCTTCAATGGTCTTACACCTAAAATGAATGGTTTATTAAATCTCGATCGTAGTGATACACATGTTCATGCCAAAAGATAGTAATGATAGTACCACCTACTTGTGGCACTGCCACGTAAGTCATATCGGTATAAAACGCATGAAGAAGCTCCATATTGATGGATCTTTGGGCTCACTCGTTTTTGAAAAGTTTGAGACATGCGAACCATGTCTATTGGTGTATATGCATGAAGAAACTCCATGCAAATGGACCGTTTTGACTCACTTGATTTTGAATCACTTGGGACATGCAAATCATACCACATGGGCAAGATGACTGAAAAGCCTCGTTTTCAGTAAGATGGAACAAGATAGCAACTTGTTGGAAGTAATACATTTTGATGTGTGCAGTCCAATGAGTGCTGAGGCATGTAGTGGATATCGTTATGTTCTTACTTCACAGATGATTCGAGTGGATGTTGAGTATATTTACTTGATGAATCACGAGTCTGAATTATTGAAAGGTTCAAGTAATTTCAGGGTGAAGTTGAAAGATCGTCGTGACAAGAGGATAAAATATCTATGATATGATCATAGAGATGAATATCTGAATTACGAGTTTGGCACAGAATTAAGACATTGTGGAAATTGTTTCACAACTAATACAGCCTGGAACACCATAGTGTGATGGTGTGTCCAAACGTCATAGTTGCACCCTATTGGATATGGTGCATACCATGATGTCTCTTATCGAGTTACCACTATCGTTCATGGGTTAGGCATTAGAGACAACCACATTCACTTTAAATAGGGCACCACATAATTTCGTTGAGACGACACCGTATGAACTATGGTTTGGAGAAACCTAAGTTGCCGTTTCTTAAAAGTTTGGGGCTGCGACGCTTATATGAAAAAGTTTCAGGTTGATAAGCTCGAACCCAAAGCGGATAAATGCATCTTCATAGGACACCCAAAACAGTTGGGTATACCTCCTGTCTCAGATCCGAAAGCAATAAGGATTGTTTCTAGAATCGGGTCCTTTCTCGAGGAAAAGTTTCTCTCGAAAGAATTGAGTGGGAGGATGGTGGAGACTTGATGAGGTTATTGAACCGTCACTTCAACAAGTGTGTAGCAGGGCACAGGAAGTTGTTCCTGTGGCACCTACACCAATTGAAGTGGAAGCTTATGATAGTGATCATGAAGTTTCGGATCAAGTCACTACCAAACCTCGTGGGATGACAAGGATGCGTACTACTTCAGAGTGGTACGTAATCCTGTCTTGGAAGTCATGTTGCTAGACAACAATGAACCTACGAGCTATGGAGAAGCGATGGTGGGCCCGGATTCCGATAAATGGCTCAAGGCCATAAAACCCGAGAGAGGATCCATGTATGAAAACAAAGTGTAGACTTTGGAAGAACTACTTGATGGTCGTAAGGCTGTTGAGTGCAGATGGATTTTGAAAGGAAGACAGACAATGATGGTAAGTGTCACCATTGAGAAAGCTCGACTTGTCGTTAAGATGTTTTTCGACAAGTTCAAGGAGTTGACTACGATGAGACTTTCTCACTCGTAGCGATGCTAAGAGTCTGTTGGAATTATATTAGCAATTACTGCATTATTTATGAAATCTTGCAGATAGGATGTCAAAACATTGTTTCCTCGACGATTCTTGAGGAAAGGTTGTATGTGATACAACCGGAAGGTTTTGTCTATCCTGAAATATGCTAATAAGTATGCAAAGCTCCAGCAATCCTTCTGAGGACTGGAGTGAGCATCTCGGAGTTGGAATGTATGCTTTGATGATGATCAAAGATTTTGGGTGTATACAAAGTTTATGAGAAACTTGTATTTCCAAAGAAGTGAGTGGGAGCACTATAGAATTTCTGATGAGTATATGTTGTTGACATATTAATGATCAGAAATGACGTAGAATTTCTGGAAAGCATATAGGGTTATTTGGAAAGTGTTTTCAATGGAAAACCTGGATTAAGCTACTTGAACATTGAGCATCAAGATCTATAAGGATAGATCAAAACGCTTAATAGTACTTTCAAATGAGCACATGCCTTGACGTGATCTTGAAGGTGTTCAAGATGGATCAGTCAAAGAAGGAGTTCTTGCCTGAGTTGTAAGGTATGAAGTTAAGACTTAAAGCTCGACCATGGCAGAATAGAGAGAAAGGAACGAAGGTCGTCCCCTATGCTTAAGACATAGGCTCTACAGTATGCTATGCTGTGTACCGCACCTGAAGTGTGCTTTACCATGAGTCAGTCAAGGGGTACAAGAGTGATCCAAGAATGGATCACAGGACAGCGGTCAAAGTTATCCTTAGTAACTAGTGGACTAAGGAATTTTCTCAATTATGGAGGTGGTAAAAGAGTTCGTCGTAAAGGGTTACGTCGATGCAAGCTTAACACCTATCCGGATAGCTCTGAGTAGAGATACCGGATACGTATAATGGAGCAACAATTTAGAATAGCTCCAAGTAGAACAGTTATTTGGAATAGCTCCAAATAGAACGTGGTAGCTGCATCTAGGAGATGACATAGAGATTTGTAAAGCACACACGGATCTGAAAGGTTCAGACCCGTTGACTATAACCTCTCTCACAAGCATAACATGATCAAACCCAGAACTCATCGAGTGTTAATCACATGGTAAATGTGAACTAGATTATTGACTCTAGTAAACTCTTTGGGTGTTAGTCACATGGGGATGTGACCTTGAGTGTTAATCACATATCGATGTGAACTAGATTATTGACTCTAGTGCAAGTGGGAGACTGTTGGAAATATGCCCTAGAGGCAATAATAAATTGATTATTATTATATTTCCTTGTTCATGATAATCGTTTATTATCCATGCTAGAATTGTATTGATAGGAAACTCAGATACATGTGTGGATACATAGACAACACCATGTCCCTAGTAAGCCTCTAGTTGACTAGCTCGTTAATCAATAGATGGTTACGGTTTCCTGACCATGGACATTGGATGTCGTTGATAACGGGATCACATCATTAGGAGAATGATGTGATGGACAAGACCCAATCCTAAGCCTAGCACAAGATCATGTAGTTCGTATGCTAAAGCTTTTCTAATGTCAAGTATCATTTCCTTAGACCATGAGATTGTGCAACTCCCGGATACCGTAGGAGTGCTTTGGGTGTGCCAAACGTCACAACGTAACTGGGTGGCTATAAAGGTACACTACGGGTATCTCTGAAAGTGTCTGTTGGGTTGGCACGAATCGAGATTGGGATTTTGTCACTCCGTGTAAACGGAGAGGTATCTCTGGGCCCACTCGGTAGGACATCATCATAATGTGCACAATGTGACCAAGGGGTTGATCACGGGATGATGTGTTACGGAACGAGTAAAGAGACTTGCCGGTAACGAGATTGAACAAGGTATCGGTATACCGACGATCGAATCTCGGGCAAGTACCATACCGCTAGACAAAGGGAATTGTATACGGGATTGATTGAGTCCTTGACATCGTGGTTCATCCGATGAGATCATCGTGGAACATGTGGGAGCCAACATGGGTATCCAGATCCCGCTGTTGGTTATTGACCGGAGAACATCTCGGTCATGTCTGCATGTCTCCCGAACCCGTAGGGTCTACACACTTAAGGTTCGATGACGCTAGGGTTATAAAGGAAGCTTGTATGTGGTTACCGAATGTTGTTCGGAGTCCCGGATGAGATCCCGGACGTCACGAGGAGTTCCGGAATGGTCCGGAGGTAAAGATTTATATATAGGAAGTCCTGTTTCGGCCATCGGGACAAGTTTCGGGGTCATCGGTATTGTACCGGGACCACCGGAAGGGTCCCGGGGGCCCACCGGGTGGGGCCACCTGCCCCGGGGGCCACATGGGCTGTAGGGGGTGCGCCTTGGCCTACATGGGCCAAGGGCACCAGCCCCTAGAGGCCCATGCGCCAAGATATAGGAAAAAGGGGAGAGTCCTAAAGGGGGAAGGCACCTCCGAGGTGCCTTGGGGAGGATGGACTCCTCCCCCCTCTTAGCCGCACCCCTTCCTTGGAGGAAGGGGCAAGGCTGCGCCTCCCCCCTCTCCCCTGCCCCTATATATAGTGGAGGGGAGGGAGGGCATCCATACCTGAGCCCTTGGCGCCTCCCTCCCTCCCGTGACACCTCCTCCTCTCCCGTAGGTGCTTGGCGAAGCCCTGCAGGATTGCCACGCTCCTCCATCACCACCACGCCGTTGTGCTGCTGCTGGATGGAGTCTTCCTCAACCTCTCCCTCTCTCCTTGCTGGATCAAGGCGTGGGAGACATCGTCGAGCTGTACGTGTGTTGAACGCGGAGGTGCCGTCCGTTCGGCACTAGGATCATCGGTGATCTGAATCACGACGAGTACGACTCCATCAACCCCGTTCACTTGAACGCTTCCGCTTAGCGATCTACAAGGGTATGTAGATGCACTCTCCTTTCTACTCGTTGCTGGTCTCTCCATAGATAGATCTTGGTGATACGTAGGAAATTTTTTGAATTTCTGCTACGTTCCCCAACAGGTTGTACTATCTATTTAGGAATAGAAGATGCATACGTGGAAGTTGTACGGAAAGAGATGACATGGAGCATCTCAATTCCTATGAGTAGGGATTGGAAAAGAGATGTCATCTGGTTCACATCATAGGAACTTTTCTATTGAATCTAGAGATGACATGTATCTCAATTCCTATGAGGAGGGACTAGTAAAGATATGTAATTTGTTTCATATCATAGGAACTTTTCTATTGAATATACACTAATGTTTATTTTCCTTTGAAATTAAGGGAGTATAGGAATCCATTCATATGAACCAAGTGGCTCTAAAGCTATAGAAATGATATCATGTTTATTTCCTTTGAAATGTAGAGTATATGAATCTATTCCTATGAACCAATTGGATCTAAAGGGAAAAATCCTATAAAAATCATATCATATAGAGTTCCTATGATATTCCTAGACACTAAAGGATGGTTGAAATTGGTGCGGGTGATACGATGGTCTTTCTTTGTAGACTCCTCACCCATCTTTATAGTTACCTATCAAAGATGAATGAAATGATATATACAGGGTATTCTACATGTGCAATTTGGTACTCGAAAACTCGGTAAAAGTTTGCGAGGTTCTAATTTTCAATAAACCTATATGCACTGCATTTCGGAATGGAGGGAGCATACGGCAGTTGCTAACACTCACGTGGAAGATTTGTGTGTAGGAGGAGTGGTTGTTCTGTTAAATGACATGGCAAAACTGACGCTGTCAGATGCCGATCTAACGGTTCTTACGGCGTTCGTCAGGAAAAGGCTTGTGGCGAACGTTTGTCGGATAATGATTTACAGGCACATGCATTGCATTGATACGTGCCCCCCTCTCTCTCATGCACACGCACCCTCACGAGTCATGACTCTCCCGAGTCCTCTCGCAGACTCGCACGTCGCACCCATCCTCTATCTGCAGGTAGACGTCACGCACATATGTGCTCTTCACACCCTACCCTTGCGGCGAACGTTTTATTTTAGCTCACACGTCACACACTTATACTATTACTCTTGCGGCGAATGTTCTTTGGGCATAGTATATATTGTACTCTCACGAAGAGAAGCGGTGCACGCACGGACTAGTTCTCTCACACCCACTCGCGGGTACACGTAGGAGCGCATTTTTTTGAAGCCGGTACAACAAAATCACTCCACTATATATAAAAGCAGGAGCCCTAGTGCTTGCTTTACTAGGGTTCCTCTCATTCACTCTCTCATGCTCTCCAGATCTAAGCAAGACATAGGTGGCCACACACACTCTCTCTCAGCTCGCGGCTGGTCACAAATCCGGCCGGACAACCTTGACCGGGGCAGGGGGTGTAGGTGCATCGTTCACGCTGTCATCGGCGGCGAGGGAGGAGACCTACGGCTTCCCGCGCATCCCGATCGGCGGCCGTGCCGTTCTCTCCGAGAGAGCGCCGACTTGGGAGGGCCTCCGACCCCTTCTTCCTCCCTGCGGTATGGTGACCAAGATGCGGCCTCCCGACGCTGTCTTTGCCACATGCCGCCGACCCTCAGGTATATATTCCTTCGAAACCTGCCTTGCTCTACTGCCCCAGCTCTTCCCCCTTCGTGTGGATCCTTTTCTACTTCCGTCCACTGTTAAAAAGCCACCTAGACTTCTACTATTATTAGAAGTAAAGCTAGTTCATACAGTGAACTCAAAGCGTTGGTTCAAACAGGGAAGAAAGTGGGAAAGCTGTAGCATGAATCTAGGACTTGGTTCTAAGAGGAAACGGGGGAAAGTAGTAATATGTGTCACTATTTAAATAACCGTATTTCGTATTTGCGCAAACAGGGATGTCTGTCTCCATATCGTTTCGGAATGTCTGTCTCTGTATCATTTCTATCCGCGCAATCAAAAGCACACACCTCAGTTTTAGTACAACTGCACAAAATGAGATGGCTATCCCTCGTTGCCCTCGTCTAACCTCCCGTCTTCAAGGTATCCCTACATTGGTAGTAACTAAGGTAGAATGACTAACACAATCTAAAAGAAGCTGATCCATGTGTTTTACTTCCTGATTGCAGTGCAGGGATGAGCGAAAACAACTGCATCCTAGTCCGGAATGCACTTTCTACGAGTTCATCCACGGACCGAGGACTAGCTGGCACGGCTGCACGGCGGTTTTTTGGACAGGTGCACGGACAAGAGGCATTGTGGTCTGCTTATTTCTGCAAATAGCGGCGCTTAAATTTAGTGGAATGCACAAGCATTTCAGCTGGTCAGTACACTGCATGGTTCAGTTCAGCATTCCAGATGAGACCACAATTATAATTGGTTATTCTGGAATGAGAGAACCTAACCCTGGATGGTGGCAACAAGAAAAAACCAGAGTGAACTCCAGGAAATTTAAGCCTGCCGGGAGGCCCTTTGCTTAGAGAAGCCTTGCTTGTTTTTTCCTGATTTGTAAACCTTCTCACAACTTTGTCTTTTGTTGTGAACTAGTATATGTTTGTTATGTTCTATGAATCATTGAGATGTATAAAATTGCTTAGCTTATGCTTTTCAAGATTTTTATGAAGACGAGTTTAATTGTGAGTGTTCCACATGAGTGCTGGACTAGCATGTGAATGTTTGGAATTTATTACATTGTGGCCTCAATTAACTGCATGAACCACTGTAACAAGATACATAGTAGTTGCTTATATGTCAGACAGCAGATTGTTGATTGTTAGCTAGTCGATAGCCTAGTGTTGAAGCGAGCTGAGCCAATGTGCCGTGTTTTGCACAACTGCTTACAAGTGGGGTAGCACCAATAGTGTTTACAAGTACTTATGTATACGTCGGCGCACGGTTCTCGAACGAGTGCTCTATTTCATCAAAACACACACTGCTCGTATGATTAACCGTGACAACTTATGTCTTACCATGCCATATTCATGAAAAAAGTAGTGAGGACGCATCTGTTTCGATAATAATTATGATGTTGGAAATATGCCCTAGAGGCAATAATAAATTAGTTATTATTATATTTCCTTGTTCATGATAATCGTTTATTATCCATGCTATAATTGTATTGATAGGAAACTCAGATACATGTGTGGGTACATAGACAACCCCATGTCCCTAGTAAGCCTCTAGTTGACTAGCTCGTTGATCAATAGATGGTTACGGTTTCCTGACCATGGACATTGGATGTCGTTGATAACGGATCACATCATTACGAGAATGATGTGATGGATAAGACCCAATCCTAAGCCTAGCACAAAGATCGTGTAGTTCGTATGCTAAAGCTTTTCTAATGTCAAGTATCATTTCCTTAGACCATGAGATTGTGCAACTCTCGGATACCGTAGGAATGCTTTGGGTGTACCAAACGTCACAAATAACTGGGTGGCTATAAAAGTGCACTACAGGTATCTCCGAAAGTGTCTGTTGGGTTGGCACGAATCGAGACTGGGATTTTTCACTCCGTGTGACGGAGAGGTATCTCTGGGCCCACTCGGTAGGACATCATAATAATGTGCACAATGTGATCAAAGAGTTGATCACGGGATGATGTGTTACGGAACGAGTAAAGAGACTTGCCGGTAACGAGATTGAACAAGGTATCGGTATACCGACGATCGAATCTCGGGCAAGTACTATACCGTTAGACAAAGGGAATTGTATACGGGATTGATTAAGTCCTTGACATCGTGGTTCATCTGATGAGATCATCGTGGAACATGTGGGAGCCAACATGGGTATCCAGATCCCGCTGTTGGTTATTGACCGGAGAACGTCTCGGTCATGTCTGCATGGTTCCCGAACCCGTAGGGTCTACACACTTAAGGTTCGATGACGCTAGGGTTATAAAGGAAGTTTGTATGTGGTTACCGAATGTTGTTCGGAGTCCTGGATGAGATCCCGGACGTCACGAGGAGTTCCGGAATGGTCCGGAGGTAAAGATTTATATATGGGAAGTCCTGTTTTGGTCACCGGAAAAGTTTCGGGTTTTTCCGGTAACGTACCGGGACCACCGGGAGGGTCCCGGGGGTCCACCAAGTGGGGCCACCAACCCCGGAGGGCTCCATGGGCCAAGTGTGGGAGGGGACCAGCCCCAGGTGGGCTGGTGCGCCCCCCCACAGGGCCCAAGACGCAGGGAAGTGGGGGAAGGGGGCAAACCCTAGGGCAGATGGGCCCTAAGGCCCACCCTATGTGCGCCTCCCCCCTCTCCCCTTCTCACCGCCACCCAGATGGGATCTGGGGGCTGCCGCCACCCCTGGGGAGGGAACCCTAGAGGGGGCGCAGCCCCCTCCCCTCCCCCTATAAATACTTGAGGTGTGGGGGCTGCCCAACACACGAGAACTTCTCCCTATTGGCGCAGCCCTACCTCTCTTACTCCTCCTCTCCCGCGGTGCTTGGCGAAGCCCTGCAGGATTGCCATGCTCCTCCACCACCACCACGCCGTTGTGCTGCTGCTGGACGGAGTCTTCCTCAACCTCTCCCTCTCTCCTTGCTGGATCAAGGCGTGGGAGACGTCACCGGGCTGTACGTGTGTTGAACGCGGAGGTGCCGTCCGTTCGGCACTAGGATCTCCGGTGATTTGGATCACGATGAGTATGACTCCTTCAACCCCGTTCTCTTGAACGCTTCCGCTTAGCGATCTACAAGGGTACGTAGATGCACTCTCCTTCCCCTCGTTGCTGGTTTCTCCATAGATAGATCTTGGTGACACGTAGGAAAATTTTGAATTTCTGCTACGTTCCCCAACACACGATGGTTCTCACATGATTCACGGGCACACAAAAGTAGCAGCAGTTCCCATAGACGGATTCAAACAGAGCACTAGCCCCAGAGGGGTCGATAACAGGCAAGGTTCGAATAATTAGACACAATCCAAACTACTATTAAACACTAGCTGGGGCAACTATTTCATGCCTCGATCTAATTTGCGCTGGACACAAGACGTACCTTGCCATGAACATCATCGAGGACGTCCAGCAGCAGCTCAATCCTGTGAACCTTCATGAAGACAACTTTGTCGCCTTGCCACTGATAAACTTGTTTGTGGAGGCATGCCACGTCATCTTCCTGCGTAAGCTTGACAAGAACAGTATGCCTCACAAACGAAGGAGTATCTTTGAACTTCTTGTGCTTCAGTACACCCTGGACAACACGCCTGACAACAGTGAGGCTGGAATACAACTCTTCATTGGTATAACCGCAAATGGCTTCTAGGATCCAATAGCCTAAGAACTCTGTTTTCCCCGTGCGTATATTCAGGTCGTCTGCCTCATAGCGAGTGACATGCACAACCACACAATCCTTGTCTGCATCAGGGCTCTAATTGAAACAAAAAAAATTCTGAATCTATTATATAATTAAAATAAGAGTCAAACAAGCCATCACGTTCGTCCACATATGCTAATCTTTTTAACACCGTTTGATTAGAATAACAATGGCTGAGATTTAAACATTTTTACGTAACTTAATTAAAATAAGAGTCAAACAAGCCATCACGTTCGTCCACATATGCTAATCTTTTTAACACCGTTTGATTAGAATAACAATGGCTGAGATTTAAACATTTTTACGTAACATAAAAATATATTTGTACAAGCCGTATTGAACTTATGTTGTCACGTTAGATGCAACACCTGATTTACAATATTTAAAGAAAAGAAAAATAGGGTCATGTTTAGATGCAACTTGCACCGGACTAGAAAAAAGAAGACGTGCAGCACGAGGATTCATCAACTGTAGGTACATATACGGAAAACTAACAAAAGAGACAAACGTTTTGGGCAGATATGTACTACTAGGAAAACCACATATGACGTTTCCTTCAAAAACGAAAGTCTATCTGGAGAAGGACACGCAGCACCCCACATGTACATGCATGGGCCGGTTAAGAAATAAACAATACCGGCTGCGTTGCAACAATTTTAGGTACATTCCCTAAAAAAAACAATTTTAGGTACATATATTATGCATCTGGCACGTATAGGCATATAGGCTTGATCACGTAATAATAAAAGAAGTGCATTACAGATCCGGACTTACAATAAGGAGGAAGGAAAAATAGGAAAGTGAAAGAAAGGAAACATAGGAACGTAATGTCTATTCTCGCAAAAAAAAAAGGAACGTAATGTCTATGCACCGTGAAGAATAAGGAGTCGTGACCACGAGACAAACGGACGTACGCCGACGTTATTCTGGCTAAAGAAGCTCTGCTTATCCCATCGAACCGCCATCCCGAGTCCCTACTTTAGCGCAATCGGTATCTTCATCTCTTCTCTACGGTCCGCTCGCCGCTGATGATTTCTTCCCGAGCAGCCACCAGTCGTAATCTGCAGCTTCTACCTCCAGTTTGCTGCCTCTTCCCATCGCCTCTCATGTGCGCCATAGTCAGCTCTCAACACCCCCTCTCCTATCCATTACAAAAGCTTGAGATGTGTCATGCAGAAGGCTTAATGAAGGCGGTGTGAGACGGCAGCGAGGGAAAGATCAGCATCGTTGCAACCACGGCAAGACGCACACCATCTGCACACATCTTACAAGTAGCAGCAGCTTCACATCGCCTTGTACGACATGACGATTAAGAAATATCCAATCACCCCCCTTGCGTCTACCAGTTGGACATTTGGGCCTGCTCATGTGTTTGAGGTAATGCTTAAATAAAATAGCTATAGTTTGCTTTACATATAAAGGAGGCGAAAGCCTTTTTCGATAAATAAAATAGCTATACAAATTGTCATCAGTTTTCAGATGAATGCGGAGATTTGCTAATCTTAAAGAAAAGATCTACGCTATGGTTGTTTCTTTGCAGATGATTGTGCAGAAAAGATGAAAACGTGATATAACTCTATGTGAGAGATAACCGCTAAAGGTACTTAATTTTGCTCACAAGTAATGATAGCTAATGTTGTTTTTAGATTTCTTTCTACAGGATGTTGGGTGTAAATTCTTATTGTTGCAATGATACAGTAGCTGCGGCGCAAGGTCGACAAACTTTTACTTCCATATATTCAGTCTTTGCATGCATTTTATGAGTATGTTCATGATTAGTATGCAGGTTAACTTTTCCCCTGTATGGACCAAGAAATATATAGGAAAAGATTAGCATGACTGTACCATGGCAAGACACCCACCATGTGTGCGCCTTACAACTTGCAGCAGCTTCACTTCGTTGTCAATGACATGTCGAGTATGAAATTGATAGCCAGCTGCAAGCATTGCTCCTCCCCGCCCAACACAACAAACTTTTTGCAACGTGCCCTTTTCTCCTCTGCCTAATTCCATTCATCCCTCCATCTACCTGTTGGACTTGCTCGCCATGTGTTTGAGGTAAAGCCTAAAGAAAACAGATAGCGATGATTATTTCTTTTCACATGATTGCGGAGATTTGAAGTTGGATAAATGATAGAAATATATTTAATATCTTACAACATATCCTTTTTGAGGCAATGCTATGGTCCTGAATTTAGGATACAGTGCATGACATGTTAAAGTTTAGAATAGCATGCTATCTCGGTGCTATAGCGGCACTATATCTTTTCGAGGCTAATGTGTTCAGCGAGAATATAGCGCACTAACGATTCTGCCACTATGTGACATAACCTGCCAGTTAAAACTTTGCATATTATACTCTCAAGTAACGGTAGGTAGTAGCTCATGCTGTGTGCAAATTTCTTTTACACAAGGTATTTTACGCAAATCTTATCTTCGCAAACGAATACTATAGATTATGGTATACTCAGTTACAATAGTTGTTATATTGCATGCAGTTTTTTTCTTGAGAAGATGCTATGTGAAAATCCTTATCTCTGCAGGTTAATATCTATATGATAATGAAAGGTTAGGGAAGGTCGCAATCTGAAGTTTATCCGTTTGAGTTTATCTTATAAGGTTTTCCTATGTGGCACATTAGTTCAAATACTATGCGATGGCCCTCAAGTTTCGATTTCCAAATTCACTCATTGCATGCATTTTCTGAGTACGTTCATGGTCTGTCTATGAATGCAAATTATACTACTTTTTTGCTTGGGGGACTGAGACATAGTGAACTGTTGCAAGCCGTTTCAGTTTTTGCACTTAAGTGAAAATGACTGCAGCACAACCACCATGCAGTACCAATAATCAAGACGTCAAGATTATTTGTATGTTGACGAACTATGGATAATATATGTTCATAAGGATCTACGAATAATTGAGAAACAAGATTTCGTAAAACCAGGAAATTTCATAAGGTAAGGATTCATCCATTTTATTTGAGAAAACATCTAAATAGATACATGGAAGCTTACTTCATGTTGGCATGTAGAGCATTTTTACAGAAGCATTGTGCCATTTTCTTTGGCTTGCATATCTATGTAAAAATACCTTTCTGAACCTTGATCAATTATCACACTATTATTTCAATTTTATCTTATCATATATGGGACTAAAGATAGAAAAGTTTGACATCTTGAAGCTTTTAGCTCCCATACATCCATTAAATACAATACGTACTCCCAATGCCTAGACATCATGTGTCTTTTATACGATAGTCTAATCCTAAAATGCATGGGTATGTATAATTTCTAACTAAACAAAAAGAAATTTATGTCCATTCCACACGGAAGCAGTGTAAAATCTAGAGAACAAAGAGAAATATCACTCGGTGAGCTCTTTCTTGGTAACGTCATAATTTTCAAATACATTTTCTATTGTTGAATGTCCTGCATTTTCCATGGTTTTAGGAGTTATTGCGAGAAGAACTACCAAGTACCATGGTGCATTGTTGTCTATTTATCCTCCAGGTTTAGATCATATGTTTCTGTATTTATTAATAAGTACAAGTTATGGAAACGTTATAAAAATGTTGACATCAGGCAAAGAAGTGCGTGTATCAATAGAAAATGTATGAGCAGAACACCTTGGAGGAATGGTAGTAAGCTAAGTTTTGTTGCATGGCCATACATGTATGCAGTACTCAAGCAACATTAATTGAGTCATGATCATATTTTTAGTATACCAATGATTATCTTGGCTGCTTATGCAGATTTAAACCTACAAATGATTTTGAGGACGTAATTAGTTCCCTAATAGGGCCTACAATTTTACTCTTCACATTTATCTGTATTCACAACATTGTTGTACATTACTAAAGATGTCATATTGTGCATATTGTAGAGAAGAATCTAGGATCAGAATTAGTCTGGCTGGAATAGTATAGGTGGCATTCTTAAATACATTCATTAGCTGGTGGAAGTAAATAGGATATATACATGATTTCAAAGCAAGGCATGAAAATATCCTTTTGAGTAGCACGCTCATTCTAATTTCATACGACATTTATCTGATTTGAATCTATATTATGATTAAACCAATTTATTTTCTGGCTATACACAAGTTTAATTAACACAATTAATTATTAGGACAAAAATAACTGTATCTATCTTGCAATTGTACCTGCACATGAGATCATGTTAGATAAAGAAAACATGGATATTTGTCTTGAAATATATGTGATGTGTGCATGCATCAACACATGTAAATAGGCTGGTGGTTCCAACCTCCTTTCCGGAAAAATATATGCATGTAAATGCAAACATAAGGTCAATAATGGCTTTGATGAGATTGAAATTGTGCAAACTACTATTTTTGCTAGAGACATGATTATAATTTCATCCATAGTGTGTATAGAGAAATGATTCTACTCAACATGCCTATTAGTTTATAGATATGATGTTTGTTCATACATAAGCAGCATAGGCAAAAAAGTGCATCAAGATGAAACATTGGTGTACTTAAATTTTATGGTTTGCTAATTTGAGGAATAAACCATTTTTACCCGGTGCCAATTTGACGTATGAGTTTGTATTTTCTATTACATGTAAGCATTTGGCTATACTTTATAGCACTACAAGTCAGGGTTTACTTATTAGAATTTTTTCTTATATTATATAAGATATCTAATTAGTGAAAAATAGTTAACAGCATGAATTGTGGGTCAACTCCATGCATAAAAGGATACATTTACATTACAATGAAACTAAACAATTTAATGTACAAGGAAAATATATGCCTAAATTTTTAACAGCCAATTCATGTAGCCAAACATGAAAAGTCTAACACACGGGCGGCATTAATAGCTCTAAATATAGTGGAGTACAATTTTGAACATTAGATTGAATTCATGTATGAGAGTAAAAAAAAGAAAAACATTAACAATGGCAAATGACAACCTAGCCGCGCAAATGCGCGGGTAACTTCGCTAGTTACTTTTCAGTATAAGAACCACAAGTTATTTAAACACTATATATAACATGGCATCGAAGCTAATAAAATTTTGCATTATTAATCACCACATACTTCCTTTTCTAAAAAAAATCACCACATACTTAGATGAAAAACCACAATCGAGATCGGCAAAGAAGGAAATCACCTTGGGCAGCTCAGCGGGGGGGGGGGGGGGGACACATCCTCGAAGGGGGAAAACTGCTCCTACAGTGCCACGGGGGCTGTAACCTCAAACGGGGCGTTGACCATCTCAGTAGTGGTCGTGAGCGTATCTGGGGTCGGCTCGGTGGTTGCCTCCATCAGCCTCCCGCGTCTGCTCCAATATCGACAGATCTTTGCCTGGTTCTCCTTGTCCATCATGAAATTGACGAATACTAGGAGACCACTGAAAGGAAAACACAATCGCAATGACAATGAAACAAAAAAGAGAGTGATGATCGGTTACTGCTTTGCAAAAGTTTTTTTTTCTCTGAACGAAAATATACCAACATCACGGATCCGCTTACCTTCCCTTCGTTGGGAGAGAAGAACAGTGGCAGATGCGAGTGTTGCCTTTCTTGAAGACGTTGAGGGAGAAGGGGATTCAGCGAGGAGTGAAATGATGGTTGCTTTGTCCGTCAAACTTAGACTGCGGGGAGGTGGGGTTTTGTGATACGACGGCTCGTTACTGCCGCGCTACGACTGGGGTGACTCTCCGCCTGCATACTGCCTGCTAATTTGGTGGATGGCATTTGGGCCCGCGCGCTGCATGGCCTGCATGTCGGTGAACAAAAGTATAACGGCATTCAGTAGAGGGAGACGTTTCAATGACCTAGGAGGAGCCAGAAGCGGTAGAGTGTCTCCAATGTACTAGTAGTAATTGTTTTCCTGGGTAGCTGTAGAGTGTCTCCACTGTACTAGTAGTAATTGTTTCTCTGGGCCCAAGACAAAACAGCCAATCCACACTAGTAAATAGTAAAATCAATTCAAAAGACGCTACCCACACCCAGCACACCGCCCCCCTCCCCCACAAAAAAAACCTGGGTGCTCTTCTTCCTCGCTCCAACCCACCTCACGTCAGCTCGCTCCACTCGTACCCCCAAATTCCTCACCTCACTCCTACAGAAAACCCCAGCTCCCCTTCTTCCTCACTCCTACAGAAAACCCCCAGCTCCCCTTCTTCTTCACTTGCACTACAACTAGGCTCGTCATTCGTTACTCTGCTCAAATCCGTGAGCGCGACGCCCTCGAGGAAAATGGAGTCGGCTGACCCCAGCGCCAAGAAGATGAGGCTCCCGCCAGCGGCGACGCCTGTTGTAGATCCCGCACCCAGCAGCGCGGGGAGAAGCAGCGACCCCGCCCCCACCGGATCCCAGGAACCCGTAGAATCTCGGGTGGACCGCATCAGCGATCTCCCGGACGCCGTCCTTGGGGAGATCATCTCGCTTCTCCCCACCAAGGATTGTTGCCGCACCCAAGTCCTCTCAATTCGGTGGCGCCCTCTATGGCGCGCCGTGCCCCTTAATCTCGACTGTCGTTAGCTATCTCTCTTCAATGATTTTGAAATCCCCAGAGCCATCATCTCCTCCCACCAGGGCTCCGTTCAAAGCCTCTGCATCCCGTCATGCTACCTGAGCAAGCATACCATGCCCTGCACGGTGGACGCCTGGCTGAAATCCCCTGAATTCACAGAACTACAGCTGATTGAGTTCTACTATTCCCCTGGAAATCACATACCACATACAGAACGCCATGAACTTGTGCCCTCAGCACCAATGTTCATCTCGCGGTTTTCCTCCTCTCGCCACACTGCCAGCTTTGCATTGTGCTACCTTCCAGACAATATGGTACTAAACCTTCGACTCCCATTTCTCAAGAAACTTTCACTTGTGCGGGTTCATATATCGGAGGCCTCATTGCACAGCATCATCCACTCCAGTTGCCCTGCGCTGGAGTGCTTGGTGCTTGTTTTCACAGTTAGAATCGGTTGTCTCCAAATAAAGTCGACTAACCTTGTAAGAATTGGAATTTCTCTTGACGGAAGGCAGCTCATCATCCAAGATGCCCCTTCACTTCAAAGGTTGATCCTTGATTCTAGTTATTCACCGTTGCAAATAACCGTCCTCTCTGCGCCTAAATTGGAAACCTTGGGTGTAATACATGATCTCTGTGCTCATTTCAATATGGTGTTTGGCTCCACAGTTCTTCAGGTACTTTATATTATCATCTACACTTGTAACCATATGCTGCATTTTAAATTTCTGCGCATAATTTATATATCATCTTGGAGTACACATTTTGTACTAATATTATGTTCTATGCTCAATGAAGAGTTTCTCCATGGATGGCCTATCAATGGTGCTGGATTCTATCAAGATCTTATATATCCAAATGAATAGTTTTGATCTGAACAAGATTATTGGCTTGTTGCAATGCTTTCCATGTCTGGAGAAGTTATATATAAAGGTGATAATTTCATGCACATTGGAAGCCCGCATATAGTGTACTAGAATTAACCGTTCAGCTGTTGCTCTTTCGACACTCTTCTTTTAGACCTTAACTGTTTTCAATTTTCATGTCTATTTAGGCAACATGACGGAGTAAGAAAGTTATAACCAATCGGTGGATTCGTAAGCATCGGGATTTTCTCACTTCTCATGAGATTCGATTGAAGACAATAACGCTAGAACGATATGTAGCCAACCGTGCAAACACAAGATTTGTCACATTCTTCCTGCTGAATGCGAGGTTACTATTGTCCATCAGGCTTATGTTTATCAGTAGCATGGTTTTGACGGATTGGTATGTCGAAGAGCAAAAAATTCATGTGGGCAAAAGAGCTTCTAAATGTGCCGGGCTTCTATTTACAACATATTGTGGTCATAATCCAGTAAATTTTACGATCCAGGATGTTCATTCTATGGACCTGACCGATCCATTTGACTGTGACTGCCGAAAATAGTGCTGGAGTTAGATGTTGTTGCCCTTTTCAATCTGTTTTTTTGTAAACCTGATGAACAATCAACCCTCGTGCTTTTGTACAGTTTGTAAGCTGGAGTTAGATGTTCCTACCCTTTTCAACTCGGCTGTGACTGGCATATTTTCTTTGAAACAAGGCAAATGGCTTGCCATTCGTTTAATTTAGAGTGAAATATTGTAACAAATCACAACCAAGGGAAATAACATCACTCACGCCGGCTGCTTGAGCTCACTGTGCATTACAGAAGCCAAGTGACTAGCCCCCACCACCCCCACCAGTCAACCCTCGTACTCCCCTCCGCCTGCGACTGGACCGGCGCATCTTCAACGGCTCCTGTTCATTCCATACGATGCCTCACCATCGTCCTCCGCCTTGCGGCCTTGGTTCGCTCGCCGTGCGCGGTGCGCCGCCCTCTTGCGTTGTCAACATCGTCAACAACCGAGAGCAACAAGGAGATGACTGTATGTGGAGAGGATGACAGTAGGGACCCACCAGCGTCATGGCAGTACGCAAGCAATTGCCTCTATAGTATAGGCCCAAAAATATGGTTCCTCCTAATGGTTGGACATCTGGGGCTCACGCCATCGTCAACGTAGTCAATAAACAAGAGAATTATTCTACGAGCGGCTGACACCAGGGACCCAGCAAGTCGCGTAGTTTTTTTAGAAACAAGCAGTTTTTTTGAGACAATGAGGAACAAGCAGTTGTTATTTATACTAGTTTTAGCGACGGATCAGGGTAACAACATGGCTCTGCGGGGGCTGTGGCCCGTCTAGCCAGGGTTTTATTTATGTTTACCACATCATGAGCCCAGTTGTGTTTTTTTCTTGATGAAAATGGCTAGCCCAGTTCTGTTTTTTTAAAGAAATACCCCAACAAGGCCTACTTGCTTTACTGGCCCTGCTGGGCTGCAAATGTTTCAAGACGAGGAGAGTTTCATTCGGTTTGCCCAAAAATGGCCTGTACATTTTTAAAATACACCAAACCAGGAATTAGTTTCATTTTTTTTCATTACAAGATCTTAAATTCCATTGATTTGTATGCGTGGACAATTATTTTGATTTTATATTTATATAAATTATTTTTCAAAATAGTTTGAATGTGAATCGATATTTCTGGATTAAAAACAGTTGACCGCATCGAAATATGCAAAATTTTGTATACTTTTTAACCATGGTCACCATATGGGGTGTAATGCTAACAAAAGAAGATGGGCTCCAAAAAAATCTTAAGAATTAGCAAATGGGTTGCACATTATTAAAAATAATGGCAGATGGGCTGTATGCTGTTTTTCACAGATTTGAGGCTGACTTGTGCGCCTACTACAGGTTGACGCGTATGCTTTCATAAAAAAAGGTTGACGCACACGCAACGCCCTGTCAACATAGTCAACACACGAGAGCAGTGACTGTTGGATATCCATCCAACGGCTGTCGTGCTTCTTCAATCTCTGCTCTTCATGCTCCAGCCGCTCAAACAAGCGACGGCAGGACTGCCTACTCCCTCCTCCCGCGGCCGGCTATGCTGCCGTGCAGGCCTCGCGGCCCCACCGTACTCCCATCGCTGGCCTAGCCATCCCTCTACTCACCCACACATATTGTTATTCTCCGGCTGCGACAGACGAACCAGTAAACCCTCGTACTCCTCCGCGTGGGAAACAACTACCGAGTATTCCCTGGCTCCGTGTCGTTCCCTTCCTAGGCCTCGCCGTCGTCCACCGCCCTGGTGCTCTCGGCGCGACCTGGTCAACGTGGTCAATGAACGACATCCATCGGAAGTGGACTGTACGTGGAGAGGCTGACAGTTGGGTCCACGGCCGCACGCAAGGAAATGCCTCCTTATTACGCGCAAAATAATGATTCCTCCACCTGATAGCTAGGACCCACAGGAAGGGCCTCTATATTTCACAAAAAAAACGTTCCCCCCGCTGACAGGTCGGACCCACCACCTATATCTTTGCATGCAAGGAAGTTCCTCCTTATTACGCCCAAAAACAATGAATACCCCCTGCTAGCTGGGACCCACCATATTGTTGGGCTGACTTGTGGGCCTACTAAGTTGATGGGGACGGAGGGCTTTGTCAACTTAGTCAATACTCCAGTGACCGTATGATGTCCATCCAACAGCCATACAGCTTCTTCAACCTCTGGTCTTCTTGCTCCAGCCGCCCAAAGCAGCGCCGGTCATGCCGCCTGCTCCTGCCTCTCGTGGCCGGCTGTGCTACCGCCTGCTCCTGCCTCCCGTGGCCCAGCTCCGCGTCGTCCCCTTCCTAGGCCTCGTCATCGTCCACCGTCGTGGTGCTCTCGGCGCAGCATGGTCAATGTGGTCAATGACCGACTTCCATCGGAAAAGTACTGTATGTGGAGAGGCTGACAGATGGGTCCATGGCAGCCGCAAGGAAGTGCCTCCTTATTACGCGGAAAATAATTATTCCTCCACCTGACAGCGGGGACCCACCGGACGGGCCACCAGTATTTTGCGAAATAAATCGTTTCCCCTGACTGCTGGGACCCACCGGACGGGCCACCGTATTTCACGAAAAAAACGTCCCCCCCGCTGTCAGCTCGGACCCACCGGAAGTGCCTCCTTATTACGCACAAAAAAATGAATACTCCCCCAGCTAGCTGGGACCCACCTTGGTGGGAGGCTGTCTTGTGGGCCTACTAAGTTGACGGGGCCGAAGGGCTTTGTAAACTTAGTCAATATGAATGATTCTAGCTCCAGTGACAGTACAATGTCCATCCAACGGCCGTACTGCTTCTTCAACTTCTGGTCTTCTTGCTCCAGCTGCCCAAAGAAGCGCCGGTCATGTGACATGCTCCTGCCTCCCGTGGCCGGCTGTGCTGCCGCGGAGGCCTCACCGCCCCCTACTATTCCCACCGCTGGCCAGGCCCTGTGGCGACGGCAGCCTCACACCGCAGACGAACCAGTGAACCCTTGTATTCCTCTCCGCGTGGGCTTCCACTGCCGCGTCTTCCCCGGCTCTGTGTCACCCCCTTCCTAGGCCTCATCGTCGTCCACCGCCGTGGTGCTCTCCATGTGGCGTGGTCAACGTGGTCAAGGAACGACTTCCATCGGAAGAGTACTGTACGTGGAGAGGCTGACAGCTGGGTCCACGGCCACAATCCAGTTTTTTTGTGATTTGCCAATTAAGTCGCTTTGTCAGGCCTGTTGGGCTGCAAATCTTTCAAGACGAGGAGAGCTTTTCATTCGGCTGGCCGAGAAAATGGCCCATCAATAATGAGAAATGGGCTGTACATTTTTAAAACACATCAAACCGGCAATTAGTTTCAAATATATTTTTTTCATTTCAAGATTTTAAATTACATTAATTTTTATGCGTGGAGAATTTGTTGGATTTTATATTGATATACATTTATTTTTAAAATCAGTTTGAATGTGAGTCGAAATTTCGGGATTAAAAACAGTTCAGACCGCACCGAAATATGCAAAATTTCGTATAATTTTTTAACCATGGCCACAATATGGGCTGTAATGCTAACAAAAAGAATATGGGCTCCAAAAAAAGCTTAAGAATTAGCAAATGGGCTGTAAATTATTAGAAATAATGGCAGATGGGTTGTATGCTGTTTTCCACAGATTTGATGCTTTCTTAAAAAAAGGTTGACGCACAAGCAGTGACGGTTGGATGTCCATCCAACGGCCGTCGTGCTTCTTCAATCTCTGCTCTTCCTGCTCCAGCCGCTCAAACAAGCATCGGCGGGACTGCCTGCTCCCTCCTCCCCGCGGCCGGCTGTGCTTCCGCGGAGGCCTCACCGCCCCACCGTACTCCCATCGCTGGCCTAGCCATCCCTCTACTCACCCACACCTGTTGTTATTCTCCGGCGACGGCAAACGAACCAGTAAACCCCCGTTCAGTTGTACTCCCCTCTCCGTGGGAAACAACTGCTGAGTCTTCCCTGCCTCCGTGTCGTTCCCTTCCTAGGCCTCGCCGTCGTCCACCGCCCTGGTGCTCTCGGCGCGGCCTGGTCAACGTGGTCAGCGACCGACATGCATCTGAAGTGGACTGTACGTGGAGAGGCCGACAGCTGGGTCCACGGCCGCACGCAAGGAAATTCCTCCTTATTACGCGCAAAATAATGATTCATCCACCTGACATCAGGGACCCACCGAAATGGCCTCAGTATTTCGCGAAAAAAACGTTACCGCCGCTGACAGCTCGGACCCACCAGCTATATCTTCGCACGCAAGGAAGTGTCTCCTTATTACGCACAAAAAAATGAATACTACCCCTGTTAGCTAGGACCCAGTATAGTGGCAGGCTGACTTGTGGGCCTACTAAGTTGACGGGGACGGAGGGCTTTGTCAACTTAGTCAATATGCACGATTCTAGCTCCAGTGACCGTACGATGTCCATCCAACGGCCATAGTGCTTCTTCAACCTCTGGTCTTCTTGCTCCAGCCGCCCAAACCAGCGCCGGTCGTGCCTCGTGCTCCTGCCTCCCGTGGCCGGCTGCGATGCGGCGGAGGCCTCACCGCCCCCTACTACTCCCACCGCTGGCCAGGCCATCCCTCTACTCACCCACACCCCCTGTTATTCTACGGCGATGGCAACCTCACACCGCAGCGAACCAGTGAACCCTCGTACTCCTCTACGCGTGGGCATCCACTTCCGCGTCTTCCCCGGCTCCGCGTCATCCCCTTCCTAGGCCTCGCCGTCGTCCACCGCCCTGGTGCTCTCGGCGCGGCGTGGTCAACGTGGTCAAGGAACAGCTTCCATCGGACGTGGACTGTACATGGAGAAGCTGACAGTTGGGTCCATGACCGCAGCAAGGAAGTGCCTCCTTATTATGTGCAAAATAATTATTCCTCCACCTGACAGCGGGGACCCACCGGACGGGCCACCATATTTCACAAAAAAAAAGTTTCCCCCCCTGAATGCTGGGACCCACCAGCTACACCTTTGCACACAAGGAAGTGCGTCCGGGCAAAAAAAATAGATTCGCCCCCCTAACTGCTGGGACTCATCAGCTACATCTTCGCACACAACGAAGTGCCTGACAGTCGGGACCCACCTGGTCGAAGCGTACGTAGCATTGTCATTCTGACCGTGAATGTGTTTGTACATACTGGTCGATGTAGAGGCGCGCATGTGTCATAGATGTAGAGGCGCGCACGTGTCGTAGTAGAGGCGCGCACGTAGCATGTACACGTACATACAATGGCGAGGGTGCAAGAAAGAAAATACGGCCACGTACGTACATACGCGCAGGGTATCGAACGCCTACTCGCGCATATGTACATGGCTGGGTCGGAACGGAGAAACAGCATCGTCGTCGTGTTCATGGGGAGCTAACCGGCTGCGTCGGAACGGAAAGCGTGGTCGTGTTCATCGGGAGGGCTTGGACGGAACATGCGATGGAAACGAGGCCTGGCGTACCGCACAACGGAGGAAACGGCCTTGTGTTCGACCGGCCACGTTCTAAACGGGGTCCTGTTGATCGGGAGGGGCCTGGCGTACCGCAAAACGGAGGAAACGGACCTCCTACGGTCGAAACGGGGGTCCTGTTGATCGGGAGGGGTGTGGCGTACCGCAAAATGGACGAAACGGACCTCCTACGGTCGAAACGGGGGTCCTGTTGCATCGGGAGGGGTGTGGCGTACCACAAAACGGACGAAACGGACTTGTGTTGGAGCGCTACGGTCGAAACAGGGGGGAGGGGTGTGGCGTACCGCAAAACGGGACTCCACAGGTTACTGTTCATCTCCACCGTCGACCTCCTCCAGCCTCCACGGGCTACTGTCGACCTCCTCCAGCCTCCACGGGCTCCTGTTCATCCGGCCTCCACCGCGCGCTACTCCACCTGCTACTGTTCAACCACCCTTCCACGGGCACCCCTCCACCATCTACTGTTCATCCAGCCCTCCACACCACGGGGTCCTGTTCAACCACCCCTCACGGCCACCCCTCCACCGTCTACTGTTCATCCAGCCCTCCACACCAGGGGTTCCTGTTCATCCAGAGGCAACGCCACCGCTCACTGTTCATCCACCCCCCCCCGCAACGCTCACTGTTCATCCCAGAGGTAGCATCGATCGGCTTCAGTTAGCAGTAGTAGCGAAGGAATCACTCCATCGGGTTCAGTTAACAGCCTTCGATCGATCGCTCGGGTTTAGTAACGCGTAGCCTGCAGTGCAATCGCTCGGGTTCAGTTAGAGCCAAACGCATCGCTCGGGTTCAGTTAGAGCCAACGCCTCGCACACACGCGCATACGTACGAGAGTAACGCGCATCGCTCCGCCCCGACCTCCCACCGTAACCGACAACTCCCCGAAATTTTCCTCCCCCTCGCTTCTACCATGGTATTTTCCGTCATGGACGGCCCAAAGAATATCAGGCAGCTGCGTCTCCGGCCCGCCCAGGACGAAAGCCCATTTTCTGTCATGATTTTTTGTCATAGAAGTAGGAGCCCACCACTTCTATGATGATACCGGGTTTTGTCACAATTATCGTCATAGAAGTGTCATATGTATGACAGAAACAAATTTCGTTCGGCCCAAAATGTCATGGATGTGTCTTTTTTTTGTAGTGAAAAGAGGGAGATTGCATCTACCTTGCGACAGTCCTTGAACCTGTTTATCACAAGGAGGAATCTGGCGCAGTAGTGATGTACTGTTTCTTGGGGCTCTTGTCTGATATGGGAAAGATTGGATAAATCTGGGTGGGTGGGTGGATTTGAGTCCGAATCCCGACACGATCTGAGACCCAGGGGCAAAGAAGCTTCTGAGCTTGACGGCTTGGGTTTTGGGGCATTGCCCAACTTCTTCGGCCCGCCCCTCAATCCTGAGTCTAGGACCGGGGTCATGTCCTCCCGCGAGCGGGTGTCCGGCTCGAAGACCTTGGAAATCCGGACATGATTCGTTCATAAAGTGGAGGGAGAATTAGGATGATGCTCTTCCACTACCGCTATCTCATGGGTGACCGGCGGAGAGTGAATCTCCCTTTGATCGGGTTTAAGCCCGATCCGGACATAGTCCGCAGCGACGTCCAGGGCGGTGATGCGATCCAAGATCTCATTGAGGGAGAAGATCTCCATTGGATCCATCTGTTCAGAGAATTCTGAATTAACGTGGAGGCTATTTTTAATGACCTGAGAAGTTATTGTTGGCGCAATAGCCATTCGGGCGGTCATAACAAAGCCTCCCAGCCAGAGAGTTTGGCCTAAAGCCAGGCTTCCCCCGGCGGTGATGTTGTCTTTGACAACGAGATGAGCCATTAAGACTTATCGTGACGACACAGAGGAACTCTCAATGAAAGCACCAATGTCGGTGTCAAAACCAGTGGATCTCGGGTAGGGGGTCCCAAACTGTGCATATAAGGCTAATGGTAACATGAGACTGGGGACACGATGTTTACCCAGGTTCGGGCCGTCTCGATGGAGGTAATACCCTACTTCCTGCTTGATTGATCTTGATGATATGAGTATTACAAGAGTTGATCTACCACAACATTAGAGAGGCTAAACCCTAGAAGCTAGCCTATGGTATGATTGTTGATGATGATTGTGAGTCCTACGGACTAAACCCTCCGGTTTATATAGACACCGGAGGGGGCTAGGGTTACACAGAGTTGGTTTACAGAGGAGGAGATATACATCCGGATCGCCAAGCTTGCCTTCCACACCAAGGAGAGTCCCATCCGGACACGGGACGAAGTCTTCTATCTTGTATCTTCATAGTCCAACAGTCCGGCCAAAGTATATAGTCCGGCTGTTCGGATACCCCCTTATCCAGGACTCCCTCATCGACCTCTCTTGTTTTTGTAAATATGATGGGTTCATCGTTCTGGAGTCAGCTAATTATGTAGTAAACATATTTGCAATGACATTTAGAGATTATAGTTGCTTGTGCCATGCTTGATTAGCTTTGAGTTATAATGGTTTACCTTGCGTGCCAACATGCTATTAGAATGATTATGATGTGGTATGATGGGATGGTATCCTCCTTTGAATGAATTGAGTGACTCGACTTTGCACATGTTCGCGCATGTAGTTGAATCATATCAACATAGCCTTCACGATATTTATGTTCATGGTGGATTATATCCTACTCATGCTTGTATTCAGTGTGAATTAATTTTAATGCATGTTTATGACTGTTGTCGCTCTCTTAGTTGGTCGCTTCCCAGTCTTTTGCTAGCCTTCACCTGTACTAAGCGGGAATACTGCTTGTGCATCCGAAATCCTTAAACCCCAAAGTTGTTCCATATGAGTCCACTATACCTTCCTATATGCGGTATTTACCTGCCGTTCCAAGTAAATTTGTATGTGCCAAACTCCAAACCTTCAAATGAAATTCTGTTTTGTATGCTCGAGCAGCTCATGTTACAACTAGGGCTTCCTATATCTTCCATGCTAGGTGGGTTATTCTCAAGAGGAGTGGACTCCGCTCCTCATTCACGAGAAAGGGCTGGTAACCGGGATGCCCAGTCCCATGATCCAAAAAGATCAAAGCAAATCAAAATAATTAAACAAAACTCCCCGAGGGCTGTTGTTAGTTGGAGGCACTCGTCGTTTTGAGCAAGCCATGGATTGATGCTTGTTGGTGGTTGGGGGAGTATAAACCTTTACCATTCTGTTTGGGAACTGCCTATAATGCATTTAGTATGGAAGATACAACCATCTCATAGTTGTTGCGTTGACAGCGAAAGTATGCCGCTCAAAATGTTGTTCAATCTCGGTTTTAAAATCGAGCTCTGGCACCTCTACAAATCCCTGCTTCCCTCTGCGAAGGGCCTATCTATTTACTTTTATGTTGAGTCATCACCCTTCTTATTTAAAAGCACCCGCTGGAGAGCACACTGTCATTTGCATTCATTACTATTGGTTTATATTGGGTATGACTTGACTGGATCTCTTTTACCATGAATTACAATGTTTAGTCAGTCCTTGATCTTTAAAGGTGCTCTGCATTTATGTTTTGCGGTCTCAGAAAGGGCTAGCGAGATACCATTTTGTTATATCTTGTTATGATTGTTTTGATAAAGTGTTGTCATCCGAGTTTTATTATTATGGCTCGCTAGCTGATTATGTTATTGATATGAGTAATTGTGAGACCTAAGTGCTATTGTGAGTATGGTTAGTTCATAATATTGTTGAAACCTGAATGATGGCTTTGCATGTTTACAACAACAAGAGCAAACAGAGTTTGTAAAAGTTTTTCTTTATCACTTTCAGTCTATCAACTGAACTGCTTGAGGACAAGCAAAGGTTTAAGCTTGGGGAAGTTGATACGTCTCCAATGTATCTACTTTTCCAAACACTTTTGCCCTTGTTTTGGACTCTAACTTGCATGATTTGAATGAAACTAACCCGGACTGACGCTGTTGTCAGCAGAACTGCCATGATGTTGTTTTATGTGTAGAAAAGAAAAGTTCTCGGAATGTCCTGAAAATCCACAGAGGCACTTTTTGGAATTAATAAGAATTTCTGGGCAAAAGAAATACACCAGGGGGCCCACACCCTGTCCACGAGACAGGGGGGCGCCCCCCCCCCCTATAGGGCGCGCCCTCCTATCTCATGGGCCCCCTGGACCTCCACCGACCTCAACTCCAACTCCATATCTTCTGTCTCGGGGAGAAAAAAATCAGAGAGAAAGTTTCATCGCGTTTTACGACACGGAGCCGCCGCCAAGCCCTAATATCTCTCGGGAGGGCTGATCTAGAGTCCTTTCGGGGCTCCGGAGAGGGGGATTCGTCACCATCGTCATCATCAACCATCCTCCATCACCAATTTCATGATGCTCACCGCCGTGCGTAAGTAATTCTATCGTAGGCTTGCTGGACGGTGATGGGTTGGATGAGATTTACCATGTAATCAGGTTAGTTTTGTTAGGGTTTGATCCCTAGTATCCACTATGTTCTGAGATTGATGTTGCTATGACTTTGCTATGCTTAATGCTTGTCACTAGGGCCCGAGTGCCATTATTTCAGATCTGAACCTATTATGTTTTCATGAATATATGTGTGTTCTTGATCCTATCTTGCAAGTCTATAGTCACCTATTATGTGTTATGATCCGAAAACCCCGAAGTGACAATAATCGAGATACTTCTCGGTGATGACCGTAGTTTGAGGAGTTCATGTATTCACTATGTGTTAATGCTTTGGTCCGGTTCTCTATTAAAAGGATGCCTTAATATCCCTTAGTTTGCACTAGGACCCCGCTGCCACGGGAGGGTAGGACAAAACATGTCATGCAAGTTCTTTTCCATAAGCATGTATGGCTATTTACGGAATACATGCCTACATTACATTGATGAACTGGAGCTAGTTCCGTGTCACCCTATGTTATAGCTATTGCATGAGGTATCGCATCCGGCATAATTATCCATCACTAATCCATTGCCTACGAGCTTTCCACATATTGTTCTTCGCTTATTTACTTTTCCGTTGCTGCTGTTACAACTACTACAAAACACCAAAAATATTGCTACTACTATCTTTACCTTTTACCACCGTTACCATTACTATCATACTACTTTGCTACTAAATAGCTTGCTGCAGATACTAAGTTATCCAGGTGTGGTTGAATTGACAACTCAACTACTAATACTCAAGAATATTCTTTAGCTCCCCTCATGTCGAATCAATAAATTTGGGTTGAATACTTTACCCTTGAAAGCTGTTGCGATCCCCTACACTTGTGGGTTATCACTCCCCCATTTTCTTAGGTGGCTAGGATTTCCCGTGCATCCTTTTGTATGGGGGTTGATGTTCTATTTGTTGGGGAACGTTGCATGGAAAACAAAATAAATTCTACGCACACGCAATGATCTATCCATGGAGATGCATAGCAACGGTAGGGGGAGAGTGTTTCTACGTACCCTCGTAGACCGTACGCGGAACCTTTTCACAACACGGTTGATGTAGTCAAACTTTCTTCGCGATTCAACCGATCAAGTACCAAACATGCGACACCTCCGAGTTCTGCACACATTCAGCTCGGTGACATCCTCGCCTTCTTGATCCAGCAAGACAGGCAAAGTAGTGGATGAGTTCCGATAGCACGATGACGTGGTGAGGGTGATGGTGAAGTGATCTCCGCAGGGCTTCGCCTAAGCACTACAAAAATATGACCAGGGGGTGTAAACGGTGGAGGGGGGCACCGCACATGGCTAAGCAATTGTCTGTCTTCTACTAGGCGCCCCCTCCCACATATATATAGGTGGGAGGGAGGGAGGAGCAGCCAAGGGGGGCCCCAAAGTAGGAGGAATCCTACTTGGGGTTTCTCCCAAGGTGCCCCCTGCCATGTACAGGAGCGGGGGAAAGGCAGGGGAGGGTGGCGCCCCCCTTCCCTTTCTCCCATGAGAGGGAAAGGCAGGAGGGACTAGCCCCCCTTTCCTTCCCAAGGGCTGTTTGGTTAGGGAAAGGGGCGCACCAAACCCCTGTGGCCTGGTCTGTCCCTCCCTTGGCCCATTAAGCCCATATACATGCCGGGGGAACAAGATCTAGATGAAGTTTTTTTATAAGGGGAACAAGATAGCAAAAAATATATGCAAGAACACAAATTAAGTGAACAGAGAAACACTAGAGGACTTAATCTAGATATGGTCGGCGAGAAAGTCACCTATGTTAGAGTGTATTGACTTAGGAGTTAAGTGAGATCACTTGATCATAGGTCATGCTCATCGTTTAAGCTCAAAATGGGGTTATCCTTTTTTGTTTAAGCATTTTGATGTATTCACATCTCAGTGAGTTGCTTTGACTCATGACTTGGATCAAAGCTTCTCTAAGACGGAATAACATACCTTGGGTGGTATTGATCTTGATCATGTAGTCGAACGTGTGTTGGATGCTCAAGGTTGATGTAGTCCATCAAGAATTTGGAGGACCACTTGTAGTTTGAGTTCATCTTCCTACATGGGTTAGTCTTGCAAGGAAGAGCACTTATGTATCCATAATGACAATCATGAAGCTTGATACCAAATGAAATTTGATATATAGAAATTGTCAACGGATATGTTGAGTGGATTCATGCTTCCTTATATTCAACAACCATATAGTAGGAACTTGGTGATGTAGAGATTGCTCAAAGTGTGAGTGGCTTGCAATCTCATGGATTTGGATTTTTCATCCAAGTACCTACAAGGGTTAGATAACATGCAAGGGTACACATATAGATCCAAGACATATGATCATTATTATAAGAGAAATATCAATGATTAGTCATAAAAGGCTCATGCCTTGCATGTATAAAAATGGAGTTTTTACTCCAAGTTTGAGGCATCAATGATGTTCAATTCACATCTCATACGAGAAAATACTTTCTCATCAAGCGGTTTGGTGAATATATCCGCCAATTCCTTGTCGGTACGAACATGCTTAAGATTTATGTCTCCTTTAGCAACATTATCTCGAATGAAATGATGGCGAACTTCAATATGCTTAGTTCGAGAATGTTGCACGGGGTTGTGAGCAATCTTAATAGCACTTTCATCATCAGAAAGCAATGGAACATGTTTCACATATATCCCATAATCCTTAAGGGTTTGGGTCATTCAAAGTAATTGAGCACAACATGATTCGACGGCAACGTATTCCACTTCGGCGGTGGATAAGGATATCAAATTTTGTTTCTTGGAGGACCAAGACACAAGAGATCTACCAAGAAATTGACAAGTAGAGAAGTGGACATTCTATCAACCTTGTCACCGGCATAGTCCGAATCAGAGTAGCCAACAAGATCAAAAGAAGACCTCTTAGGATACCAAATGCCAAAAATTTGGTGTATGAAGTAAGTACTATCCTTTTCGCAGCCTTAAGATGACATTCTTTAGGGGGCACTTGATATCGTGCACACATGCACACACTTAGCATAATATCAGGATGGGAGGCACATAGATATAACAATGAACCAATCATAGAGCGGTAAACCTTTCGGTCGACCGGTTTGCCATCCTTAGTCAAGTCAAGATGTCCACTAGTAGGCATGGGTGGTTTCATACCTTTGTTTTCTTGCATGTTGAACTTCTTGAATAAGTCATTGATATACTTTGTTTGGGAAACAAATGTACCCTCCTTAGTTTGCTTGATTTGCAAACCAAGAAAGAATTTAGTTCACTCATCATAGACATCTCAAACTTCTCCAACATTAGCCTTCCAAACTTTTCACTAAAATGAGGGTTAGTCGAACCAAATATGATATCATCCACATAAATTTGGCACAGATAATTCACCATTAACCCTTTTAGTAAAAAGTATAGAATCAATCTTCCCAATTTCAAAGCCTTTTTCAATAAGAAACTTGGTCAAGCATTTATACCACGCTCTAGGAGCTTGATTAAGACCATAAAGAGTTTTGTGAAGTTTGTAAACATGATTAGGTTTCTTAGGATTAACAAAGTCGAGAGGTTGTTTAACATAAACTTCCTCCTCAATTTCACCATTTAAAAAAGCACTTTTAATGTTTATTTGGTACAAAGTGATATCATGATGATTAACTCCCAGCTGAGTCAAGTGATTATGATATCCAAACGTTCTAAGTATGCTTACTAATAAAACTGTTCTCCTCCATCTTGCAGCTATATAATTTGTTGGAGACTTCATATCTCTCAACTCGGGCATTTGCTTGAAATATTAACTTCAATTCCTGGAACATCTCATATGGTCCCTGACGTTCAAAACGTCTTTGAAGTCCCGATTCTAAGCCGTAAAGCATGGCACACCGAACTATCGAGTAGTCATCAGATCGAGCTTGCCAGACGTTCATAACATAAGCATCTGCTCCTGCAGCAGGCCTTTCACCTAGTGGTGCATAAAGGACATAATTTCTTTGTGCAGCAATGAGGATAATCCTCAAGTCACGGACCTAGTCTATGTAGTTGCTACCATCATCTTTCAACTGAGCTTTCTTTAGGAACACATTAAAATTCAAGGTAACGGTAGCACGGGCCATTAATCTACAACATAGATATGCAAAAACTATCAGGACTAAGTTCATGATAAATTAAGTTCAATTAATCAAATCTATTATATATAAAAAGTAATTAACATGATTCACGGGATAACCAGAAAAAAGAGAAATAGTCTAGAAAATCACACAATAATTAGAAACATCCGACCTTTAATTTATCAGACCAAATAACCACAACCGGTAGATTAGAGTTGATAGAATTACCCACCTATGCCATGTGCTAATTTTCCCTGGGCCTTTCCTATTGATCTATTCCCCGTATAAAAAGGTTTCCAATAAATCTTCTCATCAATCCCCGTAACTTTCTGTACCCTAAAAAAGGTTTCCCGTATAACTTTTCTATTGACCAATCGAGGCTCCATCCTCACGCCGCCACCACGTCTGCCTGCAGATGCCCTCGATCCTTCTCGTCGAGGAAGCTCCTCCTCTCCTCCCGTACATGACTGCACCGCCATGGAAGCTTATCAGATTTAGCTGGAAATCATCCATACATGATCTTGCTTGAGCCGCTCCTTCCATAATTTTTTTGTTGTAGAAAGGCTCCTTCCATACATGCTAGCTGCACCGCCATGGCGACTGACACGATCCAGCCGACATGGAGATCCGCGGAGAAAAAGATGCTACGATCATGTTGCTGGCGATTCCCGATGGATGAACAACCGGTTTCTTCTAGCGGATATGATGATCCACACATAGCAACATGTATGTTTGGCCAGCAGCAGGAAGTTCCTTGATTCTTTACACCATCAGGTCCTGACGCTCTCCCTCCCTCTAATCATTAGTAATTAGTAATTCACCAAAAGCATGCATCTGCATCATGCACCTCAAGTCCTCAACTCAACATGTAGATCAACAGCGTTGTTGAGATCAATTCCTTTGTGCAGGTCTGCAGCCGTAACTTACATAAAAAGCACCATCTATTTCTCTATATATTGTAGCATATGGTCAATAGATTGTTAGATATTAGGATCTTTTTCCTTCTTATGTATTACACTCAGTAGACCTGAACAGTGACACAAGACGAGGTCTACAGTATGTTTGATGCAATTGTTTCATACATCTTCTTTAAGAGGTACTCTGTGATGGAAGATCAAGCTCTCTGGTTTCTGGTGACACATTGCAGCAGAATCACAACTTAATCTTGATTAGGTCAGCAAACTTCTCCGAGCAAATCATGGGTAAAGAGAATTATAAAAGCTTGGAGATAGAGAAATAAAAGAAGGACTTCCCTCTCATGCTTGGGCTGTGAGGTCATGCGTGCAGACTGCTATAGAGTTGCAGAAATTTACATTTCGCAGCAAGAAGGTGAGCTGCATATACCTTCTTATGTACCTACTGAAGCCCTGTGGTATGTATATAAAATGGTAGTGTATTTCTGTGCTGACGTAATATGTGTTGTTTTCCTATGTAGTCTACTATTCAGAGATTGAATGATTTATACCCATGTTATAGACAGAATGGTTTTAAATTTTTATGCCACTGTCATCTGAATCTTGAAATTCATCTGCAGCAGCTTGAACTTAATTAGATCTACGAGATTCTATGTGGAAAGCCTGGAAAAAAAAGAAAGCTTGGAGGTGGAGCGCCTAGCGTGTTTTTCTTGGTGTGACGCTGAAGGAGAACAAAAGGGAAAGCACATGTGGGCAAGTGAGCAGCTCAGTGTCGGCGGTCTTCCTTGGTCGTTCCACATGCTAGAGAAAATTGTTTCGTCGTCCTCAACATACAAAAGAAAACGACATGAAGTTGTGGTTTTGGCATGTCGCCAATGACAGTCCTGGAGTGCATTCTTACTGGCTGCAACCTGCTCCTCGACAACGAACAGGTAATGGCAGGTTGATGCTTGCCTAGCTACAACTGGTACTGTGAACAATGGCTCGATTTCGATTTTCCCTTAACCATCACATGTCCATATATTTATAGCTGATTACTTATTTTTGTATATGTTCACACCTGCAAGATGATGCTAATTAAGTTCAACACAGGCAAGCTGCTAATGTTAGTAGCAGGGCAGCAAAGTTATTCTGGCATCAAGACTACAGAAATGAACCAAACGTCGAGCCCAGATACAACGGCTTATATTTTTCATTGTTTTTTATTATGTGATGTGACAAAATGTTCAAAATGCTATTGTCCGTCAATGTATTGTTGTATGGAAAACTGCTGAACTTTTCAATTCAGCTCTCTTATCTTGAGTTTGCAAAGTCAAGTTTGTATCTTTTTTTTATATACACAAATTATGAATATTCAAAATTTTCAGTGAATGGTGTTATGTCTCAGGGAAAGGATGGATAACTTCCAAGGAGAAGTTTGCTGAAAAGTTTCAAACTAATTACCAAGGTACTCAACCATAACACTGCATGAATCGCTATTGTCTTGCTGATGTAGATATACAAACTTAGAAACTTAAATGTCCTTGATAGTATTGCTACTAGAGAAATTATTTTAATATTGCATGTAAATTGGTAAATTTTCATATATATTCCTATCTATACAAAACTTGCAGATTATTGGTACACATATCTACATGTCGTAAGTAAAGGTGTCATAAGAAAAGAGAGAGATAAGCTAGAAATTACCAAAAAATTTGAAACATCCAATCGATTATTTTAGTAGAGTATAAAATGATATATCCACTAGATAATACTTTATATTGAGAAATTATCCGTCGTTGCCATTACATATTTTTTTTCATAATTATAATATATTCTTTTTCTCTACTACATGGACGTTGCTTGCCTCATGCATGGGATCTTAACTAAAAAAACTTATTATTTTCTCCACCTTCCATGACTCATGGGATCTTCATTAAAATCGCTACAGCAGAAGTTGGCCTAGCATGCTTATGTACGCATGCATTCTCCACCACGTAGATCTTCCAGCAGAAGAGCCTGGCTTGCTATATACTCCCTCCATTTCTAAATATATGCCCTTTTAAAGACTTCAATAAAAACTATATACAGATGTATATAGACGTATTTTAGAGTGTAGATTCACTCATCTTGCACTATCGGAATCTCTCAAAGGTCTTATATTTAGGAGGGAGTACAACGATGCACTCATCACAAAATAAGAAAATCAACACAAAAATTAGAATCACCTAACCATTGACAGGATGGATACTTATATTTCAATAAAAACTAACTGATCCAATTAAAGTTTTTTCTTGAGAAGATATCAGATTTAACTTACAGGAGAGCAACTACACTTGCAATGGTATCAACAGTGTGTGTCAGGTAAGAAGTCGCACGGATGCGACGAGTGTCTAGATTTCTTCTTGTGGACAAGCATTGACTATGCCCCTGCGGTCAATAATGGACGTGCAGGAAACCAGGAACACACATGGTAAGGGAAGCTGTGAGGGCACATGTGACTTGCATCACCATCGGAGCTTGGGACGGGCAACCATTATATGTCGTCATTGTTGACTACCTTCAGCAAGGTCGTGCAGATGTTATAGGAGAAAGCATGGAGAATTTTTAGCTCCACCACCATCAACTTGCATTAGTGTAGACAGCCATATATACTGTTCTTGGCGGCAAGTTCCGATCCATATGGAGAACCGCGAAGGAGGGCAGGGGTGACAACCCAGGACTCAAACCGTGAGTTGTATCAAGGAGAAAAGGCAGAAAAGAAATAAAGAGAAAAGAGAGCGCACAACAGCCCTTAGCTAAAATGTTTGTGCACGTGTGTTCATATGATTTTGATGCGATCGTTGGTGTGGGCGAATTCCAACTCTCTTGGACGCTTGCTATCCGTGGCTCCGTGGGCAAGGACGTTGACTAGGATGTATGTATACACGTCTACACGAGAAAGATTGGTGAAGCAATCCTATTTGCAGAAAACGTACATGTTGTCTTACATGTGTTATTTTCCTATTATGCAACAATCATTAAGTCTATCCACATTTGATTGAAAAAGTATATCATGGTATTGTATGTTAAGTATGTTATTACAACCATTGATTCTTCCCATCATTTCGTTGTATTGATCATCGTGATTAAATCACTTAAGCAAAATTATAACCAAATCTTCTATTTTCCAGGGGAATTATAACTGAATCTACATATACATGCCTGCCGACAAAAGAGGCACCATTAGAAAAGGACTTAAATCCTCTTTTTGCTTCTCCTTACAATTGTTAGAGGTTCTTAATTAATCGCAATCTGGCAAGCATATAGTTTCAGATCCTTATTACCACAGGAGAGATGTCACTTCTTACAACATAGGAAAAAACAATGCTTAAAGAAAGTTCGAGCATTGTAAATTTGTAATGTCATTGACATTATGTGATATGATAAGATGTTCGAAATGCTATTGTCTGCCAATGTATTGTTGTATGGAAAACTGTTGAACTTTCTATTTAGCTCTATTATCTTCAGTTTGCAAAGTCATGTTCGTATTATTTTTCATATGCACATGATTATGCATATTCAATTTTTTCTGTTAATGGTGTTATGTCTCAGGGAAGGGATGGATAACTTCCAGGGCAAGTTTGCTGAAAAGTTTCTAACTAACTACCAACATGCTCAACCATAGTACTGCATGAACCGATATTCTCTTGCTGTTGTGGACATACGAACTTAGAAACTTTAATGTCTTTGATAGTAATTTCTGCTAGAAAAATATATTCTAATATTGCATGTAAACAGGTATAGTTTCATATATATTTGTACAGCTACAAAACTTGCAAATTATTAGTACACACAGCTACCAGTCATAAGTAAATTGTCATTTTCAAACATTTCTTGGGAAATTTAGCTATGCCTATATGAAACCGTTAACACCCACGTATTATGTGATTATAGAAAAATATTCATAAAATAGAGAACCACACTAGAAACACCATTAAAAAAGATAAACATAAATTGTACAATGGGTTTGATCATAAAGAAATCCAGTTGGTGAAAAAATGCATGACATGTAGGTACAAGAAGGTATCGAAGATGCTATTATGTTTGCAAAACGAACATTCCATATATATCACCAATTTTGGTCACAATTTCTTCAAACTAATAATAATATAATTTCAAGACAAAAAACCGAGATGTACGTAAATTGCATTTGTAAAATCCTAGCCCGCGCATCGAGCGTGCCACTTTGCCAGTTACTTAAGAACTCTCACTTAGATAGACATCCCTCAAGTCATCTAAATGATACGTGATCCAAATCAACTAAACCATGTTCGATCATCACGTGAGATGGAGTAGTCATCAATGGTGAACATCTCTATGTTGATCATATCTACTATATGGTTCACGTTCGACCTTTCGGTCTCGAGTGTTCCGAGGCCATGTCTGTACACACTAGGCTCGTCAAGTTTAACCCGGGTATTCCGCATGTGCAAACTAGCTTGCACCCGTTGTATGTGAACGTAGAGCCTATCACACCCGATCATCACGTGGTGTCTCAGCACGAAGAACTTTCACAATGGTGCATACTCGAGAAGAACACTTATACCTTGAAATTTAGTTAAGGGACCATCTTATAATGCTACCGCCGTACTAAGCAAAATAAGATGCATAATGATAAACATCATATGCAATCAAAATATGTGACATGATATGGCCATCATCTTGTGCTTTTGATCTCCATCTCCGAAGCAATGTCATGATCTCCATCGTCACTGGCTCGACACCTTGATCTCCATCGTTGCATCGTGGTCGTCTCGCCAACTATTGCTTCTACAACTATCAATACCACTTAGTGATAAAGTAAAGCAATTACATGCCGTTTGCATTTCATACAATAAAACGACAACCATAAGGCTCCTTCCAGTTGCCGATAACTTCTACAAAACATTATCATCTCATACAACAACTTATAACACATCATGTCTTGACCATATCACATCACAACATGCCCTGCAAAAACAAGTTAGACGTCCTCTACTTTGTTGTTGCAGGTTTTACGTGGCTACTATGGGCTTCTAGCAAGAACCGTTCTTACCTATGGCACAAAACCACAATGGTGATTAATCAAGTTTGTTGTTTTAACCTTCAACAAGGATAGGCCGCAGTCAAATTCGATTCAACTAAAGTTGGAGAAACAGACACCTGCTGGTCACCTTTATGCAAAACTAGTTGCATGTCTGTCGGTGGAACCGGTCTCATGAACGTGGTCATGTAAGGTTGGTCCGGGACGCTTCATCCAACAATACCGCCGAATCAAAATAAGACATTGGTGGTAAGCAGTATGATGATCACTGCCCACAACTCTTTGTGTTCTACTCGTGCATATCATCTACGCATAGACCTGGCTCGGATGCCACCGTTGGGGAACGTAGCAAGCAATTTCCAAAAAATTCTTACACTCACGCAAGATCTATCTAGGATATGCATAGCAACAATAGGGGGAGAGTGTGTCCACGTACCCTCGTAGACCGAAAGCAGAAGCGTTTGCCAACACGGTTGATGTAGTCGAACTTCTTCTAGTTCTGACCGATCAAGCACCGAACGTACGGCACCTTGGAGTTCTGCACACGTTCAGCTCGATGACGTCCCTTGAACTCTTGATCCAATAGAGTGTCGAGGAAGTAGATGAGTTCCGTCAGCATGACAGCATGGTGACGGTGATGGTGAAGTTATCCGCACACACTACAAGAAATATGCTATCTTGTGACCTCCACTATTGGTCACTGAAAGGTCACTGTTTTCAATTTGTGACCTTTTTGTGACCAAAAACAGAAGGTCAAAAGCTGAGGGTCGTAAACTGACTATAGCGACCTTTCTTCTGGAATGGTCATAGACGTTTATGACTAAAATAAAGGTCGTAGATTTTACGACCAATTATTTTGGTCACTAGCAATCCGACCACACCACGTCAGATCCACCGTGGCAAGCTGACGTGGCATAATTACGACCAAATGAAAAGGTCGTAAAATAGAATCAGCCTGGTCCATTTCAGCCATCTACATGGGCCAAGCCCAATAATTCGGCCCGCTTAATTTTCTCTCTCTCTTTATTTTGCTTATGTGTATGGGCCTGGCCCAATAATTTGGCCTTTTATTTTCTGGGAATGGAGCCTTTTTCTGATGAATATTTTGTTATAGTCCACTATTTTTTTGGGCCACAGCCTTTTTGGTCTAGTTCGAATTTGGGCCTTGGCCTTTTTATTTTCTGCTATGCAGCCTTTTATAATTTTTTTCTTACATTCATTTCCTTTTTTAGGCCCAAGCCTTTTTGGTCTAATTCTTGTCTGGGCCTTGGCCTTTTTAGAGCCCAAGTTCTCATTTTGCATAACTTCACATAAAATAAACAATAAACAGAAAGGCCCAGGTGCACAAGTGATCCACAAGCCCAGGTGCACAAGTGATCCACACAACTTCACAGAAAATAAACAATAACTCCACAACTTCACAAGTGATCCATAACTTCACAGGTTCACAAGATCACATAACTTCACAGGTAGCAATGCAACAAAATGCTCAAAGACAAACTTCACAGGTTCAAACTAGGTTCACAGCCATCAAACTAGACAGCAATGCTCAAGTTCAAAATGCTCAAACTACCATCAAAGCAGCACAACCATCAAACTGCCTTAGCTCCAAAGAGAGCCATCAAGTGGGCTAACTTCTCTTCCTGTTCTTGAGACTTCTTGCGCAGCAGCTCAAGTTCCTTGTCGCGTGCAGCTTCAGATTCTTCCGCCTTCATCTTGATTGCCGCCAATTCTTCTTGCACCAGGTCAGCTTGAAGCTCGGACCTCTGCAGCTTCTGCTCAAGGTCACGAACATGAGCAAATACTTCAGCAGTTGCTTTGCGGGAGTTGTTCCTAGATGACTGGAGCCCAACATTCGTGAGGAATGTGCTTTGCTTGACAGATTTCAATAGCACTTCTTCGACAATTTGAACAGTAGACTTTGGCTCTTCACCTTCTGGTACCAGCGCGTCCATCATTTCTTCCATCTCAAGCTAGCATATGGAGGAAAATGATAGGCATTAGTGGAGAAACCAAACCAGCACACAAATGGATTATTTGAAGTAACCAAACCAGCAAACAAAATCTATACAAGAAGATGATGACTAGTGACCTGGAGACATGCAACTGGAAAAATATGATCGCTTCATTAAGCCTAGAATGGTGGTTCTATATAAGATGGCTTCCTGACTAACATTCAGATCAAATTTCATCATGTCATAAAAAATGCAACAAATAGCATCAAAGCTGTTCTAATATCTTCATTAAGCCTAGCATGGAACTATAAGCATGGAACTATCAAACAACATCAAAGCATGGAACTGGCTCCGAATCAAACAACATCAAATCATCAAAGCATCAAAGTTGGCTCAAAGCTGGCATCAAAGCTGGCATGAATCAAACAGGACATGGACAAAACATGGAGTGACTTACTATAGCAGTCTTGACTGGCTCCGAAAACCCGTGCTTCTTGCTGTTGTGGGTGGCCTTAAACAAGTCAATCGTAGACAGCTGGTCACCCTTACGCTCTTCTTTCTGAAATGTTTTTCAACAAAAATCAAAATGTTGTTCAGCAAGAATCAGAAATGTTATCCAACGAGGATAAAACGGTAAGGTCTCTAGAGAAAAGTTCTCAAAGTGGCAAAAATGTGTGTTGTGTAGTGTCTGGAACCAGTTCTCTGATTGTACACGACTTTTTCTCGATTCATCTTGTTCAATACACAGGTTTCCTACAAAAAAGCATACTGTCAGCATGATCTAGCACTAGCATATCATGTGTAGAACATAAAGCATCAAACAAAGCAGAGACAAACCTTGTGTCTTGGGGTAGACCACATCTCCACCAGAGCTTGCCATTAACCATCCGTCAGATCAGGTACCGGAGACTTGATGCTGACTTTTTTTGCGGCTACGGTATCAAAATACTTCTTCTTGATCTAATGGCGTCTGTTCTTTGAATTTTTCTGCAGAATATCTTTGCACGCGGTCTTGATGGTTTTCGAGTCCGTGTTCATCTCAAAATTTGCCTACCAAGACAACAAACAAGGTAGGAACAATATTAGTGATCATGCATAGGTGTAAGAGAAAATAGATAACACATTAACTATGAAACAAGTAGCTTACAACAACTTTCCCAATGTAGTTCTCCAATAGACTAGCATTTTTTTTGTATAGCTTGAAGTGAGGAAGAACCAGAAGATGGTTTCTTGCAACGAGTCCACACTCAGAAGCAAGCTTTGCTGACTGCAGAGGCTTCTCTGGACGCTTCAGCCCTTAGGCAATTTGGATAGGCACCTTGCTACCAAGCGACTTGGTGATCCTCTCTAGCCCTTTGCTCTTTCTAGGTCTAGTCTTGGTAGTCATTGCATCTGAAAATGAAATTGGACTCATAAATTAGAATAGAAATCGACAAATGTAGGAATCGACAAAAGCATACATGATCATTCCATTTGGAAAATGCACTAGTAAAAGATAGCATTGCAAAGGTCAACTTGCCTGATTGAAGCACAAGCTGCTGTTCTTCTTCATTGATGACAGCATTCCTGTCAATAGAAGGTGCAACAGGGCTGAGGTCTGTGTGGACAGTGCCTGCTTCATCAATGCAGATGGTTCCTCCTTCATCTAGGCAGACAGTGCCACTGCCATCCATGCTGAGAGTGGTTCCTTCATCCATGGGCGGAAACTCATCACCCATTTGCACCGAGGTCTCAGCGTCCATGCGCAGCAGACTTTTCTGATGGTCCGTCGCAGTCGCCATCTTTGCTTTCTGCCTTGTGACTCTATCAAGGGCAGGTTCATCAGGTTCCAGGATCCTCTTTTTTTTGTCCTGGAGCTGGGGCCATCACCCTTCCTGGAGGCATTGCAGCAGATGTTTCTGAGCTCTTCTTCTTCTTGCTGACTGTCTTCTTAACACCAGGCCTCTTCGTCCTAGATTCCTTCAGTGCCTCGTATAAACAGCACGGAAAAAAGCATTAGATCACAAGAGAAATATGTGAGCACAAGGAATAACATAGCATAAAAGAACCCCAGCCCTCCAAGCAAGACAGAGTTTGCACCTTAACAGTCTTGCTCACTACAACATCATCCACTTCCTCTCCATCAATAACTTCATCCTCCTTAGGATTGTACTCTGGGTCATCATTGATAACTCCACTACCTTCTTGAACCTCATCACTTCTACCTTCTCGTACATCATTTGTTTTCCTAAGCATCGACGCTATTGCACCGATGCCAAGGGACTGGAACAGCCGATTGTTCCTCATGATATTTCTAGCCCTAACCTTCTCGTACTCGGTGAGAGGCTCTTCTATGCATGATAAAGGAAACGTAACTATTAGGTGAATGTTTGGAATTCATGGACAGACAGCCAAACATATCTTATGAAATTTTATTATCATTTAATCCTAGTTATTCAGGTAAGGAAGACTAACAGCACACAGGCACAATTAAGCCAGCTTATTCAGATTGTAGCAATACATTTCACTTAGTATATTAAGACACATATTTTATGAAACTAACAGTATAACCACAAGGAGCAAGTTGCATACCAATGGTTGGCCTCACGTTTGACCTTGTCATCCTTGCCATGGATGATCTTGAGGTGGTGCTTGCAAAATAGAATAAACAACAATCAGATACAACAGGGATAAAGTAAAATGATGCACTTGTATCAATAAAGGAAAGCATTTGGACCAACATGCACATACACTGATGTACTATTATTAATTAAGCAAACATGTAAGTGCACTAAACAAGCATGCATGTACAGTGGAAATATATGTACACTAAACAAGCAAGCAAGCAAAGTGCTACTGATAGAAACAAGCAAGCAATGATGGAAATTGAAAAGAAGCAAGCAAATACTATTGATACAAACCCTAATTAATAAGCAAGCAAGTAGCTTCTTCTCCATGTGCTACTGATACAAGCAAGTACTGCTGATGGAAACCCTAATTAAGCATGTATGCTTGCAAGCAACATGTATGTTAGCAAGCAAGCAACATGAACTAGTGAATTGGTGTCATGTACACATGCTTAGACAGTTTGACAGCAAGCAAGCAACATGAACTAGTGAATTAGTAAAGCATGAAACAACAATACTTGCAGAAGTACAAAAGCAGATGAAAAAATTATTCTCAACTGCTCAATAAAGTTCCCGGTCTTTGCAACAACAACAAAAAAAGGCGAGAGGGCCACACGGGACGGCCTCTATGCTGATAAAGAAATGCTCATCTGAATCATGTAATTCCACTATAGCTTGGTGACTGAACACAGCACCGCCTACTTACTGTATGCGGCTTACATCATGACAGCATTCACTTGGCCATATATCTCATCAGAGAGATACGGCATGAACATCAGGTTCAGAAACATCAGTGACACAGCGCCCGCTCACAAGAGTGGTAAACACGCCACGAACCAGACCAACGCACAAGCACAATATAACCAAACGCAGAGAAAACACACCCATAACCTCAAAACAACATGAATGGGCAGCATGATAGGCCCTGAGGGGCACCTTCTCCAAGTGCTACTGATACAAGCTAAGTAACTAAATCATACAGAAGCTACATGAACCAGAGGGAGGTCTTCCTCAAACCTCATCCACTTCCTCATCCATCCCCATCCCCTAAAATCATGCACTTCCTCTCCATCAACATGAACCCTAAACCATGAGGAGGATCAAACAAACCACCAGGAGCTCCACGAGTATCAAACAAGCATTTTTTTAAGATTATGACATGAAAGATCCAAACAAATAAACAATATATCTGATAAACGGTGCCTTAAACCACCAGCACTACAAGCGCACAAGGACACACATGCAACATAACCAACTGTGACCCAAGCCAAGCACCATGAGTGAATCTGGCGAGCATGTTCTGGATCAGAAGGGTTCGAGCAGGGAGGGAGGATCCGACGCGCGAATCCTAACCCTAGATCGACATGAACAAGAACAAGAACCAGGAGCTTGATGAACATGAACAAGAACCACCAGGAGCTCGTAGATCAACCGAATCCTAACCCTAGATCAACCGAATCCTAACCCTAGGTCGACTAGGAGGGGGATCTACCGAACCCTAGAAGATCGAGGGGAGAGGGGAGAGGAGAGGGGTACCTGTCGCCGTCGTCGATCGTTGATGATGTGGATGATGTAGCCACCGTCGCCGATGTACTCCCTGTCGTAGCCCGGGCGGTCGATGTAGCTGTCGATGTAGAAATCATCGTCGAGGGGAGAGAGATGGGTGGATTCGTTGTCGGGGTGGGCGGCACACCGCGGCGTGGCGGGGCGGCGCAGCAGCGTGCCGGGGTGACACGGAGTGGGAGCGGGGCAGCGCGGAGGGGAGGGAGTGGGAGCGGGGTGGCGCTAGGGTTGCAGGGTGGGGAATGGGAGAGGGAGGGGAAATTTTGGGAGGGGAAGGGAAGGGATCCCGCGTGTTTAGTGGGAGAAGGGTGCTGGGTCCCGCATGGTAGTGGGAGAGAAGTGGTGGGAAATTTTGGTGGGGTGGGAGGGAAATTTTGGTGGGGTGGGAGGGAAATTTTCACCAGTTTTTATAGGTTTTGAGGCAGAAAAAATAGGTTTTTTTGTACACTTTGTAGAAATCATGGTTAAAATCATACCGAGTAGCTCAAGAAAACATCCGTATTGCAAGTTTAGTATTTTTGCTAGTTGGTAGGCCACATTTGATGATGTGACGCGGGGGTCACCGATTTTTTTTTGATTTTTTTGAATTTTTTACGGTGTTTTCAAAAATCGGCTGATTTCGTCGCGGCGGCCGTCCGTGGCTAGGGTTTGAGGCGTGCCAATTTGTTGTTGATTCTGTGATGAAATGCCTACCTGTGAAGCTAAAAAGCATTTTTGGCAAAAATAACAGGCAAGCTATGGAGGACCCGCAGTTCAAATTCCAGCCGATTCCAGCTGAATCGGCCGAAGGTGGTCTGAATTGCCGGGAGTAGCTACGAGGATCGGAAATGCATTCTTTTTGGCGACCGTCCGTAAAACAGGGTCTACTTTGAGATAGACATGGAATGGCGCCGTTTGGGGTGACCCTCCTTGTAGCCGCTTCACGAAAAACGCATGCCTTCAGCATTCAAAAAATGAAAAATGGTTTTTCTTGGTAAACAAGTTGGAACCTCGCTTTGGCAACATTGTTTGCCATCACAAGACGGAGGCATGCACCAAATTTGGGCATATTATCAGAAACTATTCATCGGATGCGGCCATATCATTGCTAGTTTGGCTTGAAAGCCATTAATCTTCGTTCATGGTAGGTCGTTTTTGAGAACACCTTTTCAAGAAAACATCCGTATTGCAAGTTTAGTATTTTTGCTAGTTGGTAGGCCACATTTGATGATGTGACGTGGAGGTCACCCATTTTTTTGATTTTTTTGAATTTTTATGGTGTTTTCAAAAATCGGCCGATTTCGTCGCGGCGGCCGTCCGTGGCTAGGGTTTGAGGCGTGCCAATCTGTTGTCGATTCTATGATGAAATGCCTACCTGTGAAGCTAAAAAAGCATTTTTGGCAAAAATAACAGGCAAGCTATGGAGGACCCGCAGTTCAAATTCCAGCCGGTTCCAGCTAAATCGGCCGAAGGTGGTCTGAATTGCCGGGAGTAGCTACGAGGGTCGGAAATGCATGCTTTTTGGCGACCGTCGGACTTTCGAGCCGTGCCGCGCTCTGTCCCGGGGTGCATCACGGCAACGTGTGCGGGCTACATAATGTGTAGACTAGCATTGAGGGAATGATTCAATCAACAAGTTGAGCAAGAAGAAGCAAAACTTACAATCTCCTCCTCTGCCGCTTGAAATGGTCAATTGCCTCCAGCCGACCAACCGCGTCACAAAACTTGGTGACTGATACATCTGCAACGTATCTACTCTTTCTCACGCTTTTCCTCTTGTTTTGGACTCTAATTTGCATGATTTGAATGAAACTAACACCGGACTGACGCTGTTTTCAGCAGAACTACCATGGTGTTGTTTTTGTGCAGAAATAGAAGTTCTCAGAATGGAATGAAACTCTGTGAGGATTTTTTATATAAATAATAAGAATTTCTGGAGCCAAGACCTGCAGGAGAGGGGCACCTGGGTGGGCACAACCCACCAGGGCATGCCCCCTCTCCTAGCGAGCCCAGGTGGGTTGTATCCACTTGGTGGCCCCGTAGACGACCCCTCTGATACTATAAAATCACATATTTCCAAAAAAACTAGGGAGAAAGAATTATCGCGATCCACGAGATGGAGTTGCCGCCAAGTCCTGTTCTTCCTCGGGAGGGCAGATCTAGAGTCCGTTTGGGGCTCCGGAGAGGGGGATCTTCGTTCGTCGTCATCACCAACCCATATCCATCGCCAATTCCATGATGCTCCCCACCGGGAGTGAGTAATTCCTTCGTAGGCTCGTTGGTCGGTGAGGAGTTGGATGATATTCATCATGTAATCGAGTTAGTTTTGTTAGGGCCTGATCCCTAGTATCCACTATGTTCTTAGATTGATGTTGCTACGACTTTGCTATGCTTAATGCTTGTCACTTTGGGCCTGGGTGCCATGAACTCAGATCTAAACTATTTATAAATTCATCATTATATCCATGTTCTAGATCCGATCTTGCAAGTTATAGTCACCTACTACGGTTATGATCCGACAACCCTGGAGTGACAACAACCAGGCCCACTCTCGATGATGACCGTAGTTTGAGGAGTTCATGTATTCACTATGTGTTAATGCTTTGTTCCAGTTCTCTATTAAAAGGATGCCTTAATATCCGCTAGTTTCCAATATGGACCCCGCTGCCACAGGAGGGTAGGACAAAAGATGCCATCCAAGTTCTTTTAATAAAGCACGTATGACTATTTACGGAATACATTCCTACATTATATCGATGAACTGGAGCTAGTGTCGTATCGCCCTAGGTTATAACTATTACGTGATGAATATCATCCAACAAGTCACCGATCCAATGCCTATGAATTTATCTTATATTGTTCTTGCTAAGTTACTACTACTGCTACTGCTATCGTTACTGCTACAATATCACTGCTATCACTGTTATTTTTACTGTTGTTGCTGCTACTATCATCAAAACTATCATATTACTGTGCTACTGATCACTTTGCTACAGATAATTAATCTCCAGGTGTGGTTGAATTGACAACTCAGCTTCTAATACCTTCAAATATTCTTTGCCTCCCCTTGTGTCGAATCTACAAATTTGGGTCGAATACTCTACCCTTAAAAACTGTTGCGATCCCCTATACTTGTGGGTTATCAAGACCTTTTTCTGGCGTTGTTGCCGGGAAGCATAGCTATATTTTTTTAGTCACTTGGGATTATTATCATATTATCACTATGAAGAATCTGAAGGATGCTAAGACTAAGATATTTCCCTCAAAGACGATGGGAGGTAAGGAGCTGCCATCCAGTTCTGCTTTAGATTCACCTTCTGTTACGGGTAAACTTGCAACACCACCACCACATGCTATTAATTCTGATATGTCGCAAGTTATTGATGATGCTACTTTATGAATGATGCTTATGATGATGCTAGTACCATGCTTGATAATGATGATGTGCCACTTGGTAAATTTCTTGATGAACAAATTGCTAGAGTAATACAATATGATGTTGTTGAATCTGATGATGAGCTTGAAACTGAAACTCCCAAAACACTTGCTAGAGCTATCCCTCCTGGATATGAATTGCCTAAGGTACCGGAAGGCTATGTTATGAGTGAAGAGGCAACTAGAGATATTTTTGCTTGTAAGGATAGAGACGATTTAGAGAAATTATTACACAAGTATAAAGAAAAATCTCTAAATGCTAGAATGAAATGTGATCCTAAGTTTGCTACTTCGCCTATCTGTATTGATGATAAGGATTATGAATTCTCTGTCGACCCAGAGTTAATTACTTTGGTTGAATCTGATCCTTTCTAAGGTTATGAAACTAAAACTGTTGTGGCACATCTTACTAAGTTGAATGATATAGCCACCCTTTTTACTCATGCACTACTGGAATCAGCTACTTTGCCATGTGCCAGCTCTTTGCCATCAGCTACCCGAAAGCGGACGACAAAGAACTGGCTGATGGCAAAGAAAGCCTTTGCCATCAGCCAGTTCTTTGCCGTCCGCTAGCAGATGATAAAGAGGGAGGGGGCCCCACTGAGGAGCTGGTTAAAAAAATACTTAACGGCCCCCCTCTTTGCCGTCTGCTAGAGGACGGCAAAGAGCACATTAGCGGACGGCAAAGGTGGCGGACGGCAAAGATTAAACATATCTAATGGCGCGCCCCCCACCCCGCCCCTCTCTCTCTGTTTCTCTCCCCTGCTCCCACACGCGCGCCGCCCCCTCACCACTCGCCGCCGCCTGGTCGCACCACCGCCCCGTCGCCCCACCGCCCCCCCGCCCCGTCGCCCCATCGCCGCCCCGCCCCACCGCCCCCCGCCCCGTCCCCCCCGCCGCCATGCCGTCTCGGCGCCGCCGCGCCCCGGCCCCCGGGCGCCCCGGCGCCCCCGCGCCCCACCGCCCCGGGCCCGGCGCCGCGCCCCACGCCGCCCCGCCCCCCTCCTCCACCGGCCCCCGCCTCGTCACCACTACCGCCCAGCGCCGTCGCCCCACCGCCCCCCCGCCCCGTCGCCCCCGCCGCCCTGCCGTCTCGGCGCCGCCGCGCCCCGACCCCCGGCCCCCCCGCGCCCCACCGCCCCGGGCCCGGCGCCGCCACCCCAGGCCGGCCCGCCCCCCTCCTCCACCGGCCACCTCCTCCACCGGCCCAGGTGAGCTCTACCTCTCCTCTATTTTTCCTTTTTTTTCTTCTGTTTTTTAGTTTTAGGTTTATGTTTAGTTTAGATTTAGTTTTAGTTTTAGTTTTAGGTTTAGTTTTAGGTTTAGTTTTAGGTTTAGGTTTAGTTTTAGTTTAGTTTTAGGTTTAGATTTAGTTTTCTCCTTTTTTCTGTTTTTTTAGTTTTAGGTTCATCTTTAGTTTAGATTTAGGTTTAGTTTTAGGTTTCGTTCAGTTTTAGGAAAGAAGAAGAAGAAGAAGAAGAAAACAGGAGAGGAGGAGAAGAAGAAGAGGAAAAAGGAAAGGAAGAAGAAGAAGAGGAGGAGGAGAAGAAAAAAGAAGAAGAGGAAGAAGAAGAAGAAGAAAAAAGAGGAGAGGAGGAGAAGAAGAAGAGGAAAAGGAAAGGAGGAAGAAGAAGAAGAAGAAGAAGAAGGAAAAAAAAGGAAGAAATGGAAGAAAAGGAAGAAGAGGAAGAAGAAGAAAAGGAAAAAAGAGGAAAAAACCTGACCCGACACGGCACCCCGACCCCGACCCGGCACCCCGACACGACACCCCGACCCCGAGACCCCGACCCCGACACCCCGACCCCGACCCCGACACCGACACCCCGACCCGACACCCCGACCCCGACACCGACACGGCACCCCGACCCCGACCCTGACACCAACACCCGAGCCCGACACCGACACGACACCCTGACCCCGACCCGGCACCCCGACCCGACACCCCGACCCCGAGACCCCGACCCCGACCCCGACCCCGACACCGACACCCCGACCCCGAGCCTGACCCGACACCCCGACCCCGACACCGACACGGCACCCCGACCCCGACCCGACACCCCGACCCCGAGACCCCAACCCTGACCCCGACACGGCACCCCGACACCGACACGACACCCCGACCCTCGACACCTCCCGAAAAGGTGTTCTTTGGCCTTCCAGAGGCCGACGGGGTCATATAGTTGTGAAAACCAAATGTGCAGTCTGTGTGCGAGAAGTCCGGTCAGACCGCTCCGCCGATGCCAGTGATGGCTCCTAGGAGCACGGTGAGTTTAATTTGAATGGACATTACTTGCTAGTCTTAACATTTGAGTGTCATAATGCTAACGAGAATTGGAAATGATCTTTGGTGCAGCTTAACTCCAGAAACGCATCGCACGATCCTTCTCCAGCTACCGGCACGAGCCAGCCCGCTCCTACACCTCCCTGATCACGGTAAGTTTCTCTAGACTTAGACTTAGCTTTATTTCCTCCAATATGCTTACCATAATGACCTAGAGTTAGCTTCTTTTCCTTCAAAATGACTTAATAAGCTTACTTATGTCAAAAATTGCATAATTAGCTTAGTTAGCTCATAAACGATCCATTTTACCTAAGTTAGCTCTAAAATGACTCATTTTACCTTAGATAGCTTACAAGTGATCCAATTTATCCAAGTTAGCTCTAAAATGACCCATTTTACGTAGATTAGCTCCTAAATGATCCATTTTACCTACGTTAGCTTTAAAATGACCCATTTCACCTACGTTAGCTCCTAAATGACCCATTTCACCTAGGTTAGCTCCAAAATGACCCATTTCACCTTAGTTAGCTCAAAAACGTGGCATTTCACCTTAGTTAGCTCATAAACGACCCATTTCAACTAAGTTAGCTCCAAAATGATCCATTTCACCTAGGTTAGCTCATAAATGATGCATTTGACCTAGGTTAGCTTGTAAACGACCCATTTCACCAAGGTTAGCTCATAAACGTCCCATTTCACCTAGGTTAGCTCATAAATGACCTATTTCACCTAGGTTAGCTCATAAACGACCCATTTCACCAAGGTTAGCTCATACATGACCCATTTCACCTAGGTTAGCTCATAAATGACCTATTTAACCTAGGTTAGCTCATAAACAACCCATTTCACCTAGATTAGATCATAAATGATCCATTTCACCTAGGTTAGCTCATAAACGACCCATTTCACCTAGGTTAGCTCATAAACGACCCATTTCACCTAGGTTAGCTCATAAACGACATATTTCACCTAGGTTAGCTCATAAACGACCCATTTCACCTAGGTTAGCTCATAAACGATCCATTTCACCTAACTTAGCTCATAAACGATCCATTTCACCTAACTTGGCTCATAAACGATCCATTTCAACTAATTTAGCTCATAAATGATCCAGTTCACCTAAGTTAGCTAATAAATGGCATATACTTCTTCTTCTAGTCTTCTTCTTCTTCTTCTTCTATTCTTTTTCTAACTTTCTTATTTGTCATTTTGCAGGTTTCATTCACTTCACGGAAGCCAGCATCATATGATGGATTGCTTGTTTTTTCCTTTGATGCACTTCTTGTATTCTGCTCGCTTGCTATGATGAAACTTTGCATATTGTAATATGTATGGATTGATGGGACTATGTGCAACCAACTATGTATGTATGGATGGATATATATGTGCTGGATATTTATGTGATGGATATATATGTGCTGTGATATATATATATATATATATATATATATATATATATATATATATATGTGGTGTGATATTTATGTGATGGATATATATGTGCTGTGTGCTGTGATAATTGTTGGATATAAGAAAAACATAATTAAAAAGAGGCAGTGCAGGATCTTTGCCGTCTGCCACTGACGGCAAAGAGCCCTTTGCCGTCCGCCACTGTAGGCAAAGGGGACACATGGCACCCACCTGTGCTTCCTGGCACCTGTGCCATTTGGAAAATTTGCCTACCGTGGCGGACGGCAAAGGTTTTGCCGTCAGCTGGCTGACGGCAAAGAAAAGCTGATGGCAAAGACATAACCTTTGTCGTCCGCCGTGGCTGACGGCAAACCACCGTCGGCGTTGACGCACTGCTGACGTCAACTGGCGGACGGCAAAGGGGTGGTCAAATTTGCCGTCCGCTGGCGGACGGCAAAGGCCGCTGTTAGCCACGTAACGGACTAACGCTGGCGGACGTCAAGTATTTTTCCGTCCCTCCCCTTTGCCGTCCGCCACTGTAGGCAAAGGACTCTTTGCCGTCCACCGTGAAAAGCAGATGGCAAAGGACTTGTTTGCCGACCCTGTCTTTGCCGTCACTCTTTGTCGTCCGCCGCTGACGGCAAAGCTCTTTGCCGTCCGCCGTCCGCCGTGGCGGACGGCAAAATACTGGATTCCTGTAGTGATGATGAGAAAACTCGATACTACTTTATTCCCAAATTATTTCCTTTCTCATTAAAGGGTGATGCTAAAGCTTGGTACAATACTCTTGCTCCTGGTTGTGTGCGTAGTCCCCAGGATATGGTTTACTACTTCTCTGAAAATATTTTCTTGCTCATAAGAAACAAGCTGCCTTAAAGGAAATATTTAACTTTGTTCAAACTAAAGAAGAGAGTCTCCCACAAGCTTGGGGGAGGCTTTGCCAGTTACTTAATGCTTTGCCTGATCATCCTCTTAAGAAAAATGAAATACTTGATATCTTCTATAATGGACTAACCGATGCTTCTAGGGACTTCCTAGATAGTTGTGCTGGTTGTGTCTTCAGGGAACAAACTATTGCTCAAACTGAAGAATTATTGAATAACATATTGAAAAATTATGACGATTGGAATATTCCTGACCACCGCCTAAACCCACTCCAAAGAAGAGGTGTATATTATATCTCAGTCCTGAAGATACGCAAGAGGCAAAGAAATCTATGAAGGAAAAAGGTATTAAAGCTAAGGATGTTAAAAATTTACCTCCTATTGAAGAAATACATGGGCTTGATACACCACCACTGCCTAAGGTGGTAGAGGTAAATTCTCTTATGAAGTTCAATGAAAATGATTATCCTCACAATATGCATCCTAGCCAATGCCTTTATGAGTTTGAAAACTGCATTAGAAAACAAGACCACTTCAATGAAATGTTATGAAACAATTGAAATATAATTCTGATATGATTGCTCGTTTGAGTGACTTGTTATTTAGAATCTCAGATGATATTAGAGGTGTTAGAAAACATGCTTCTATGGTTCAAACTCAGTTAGAACAAGTTGCTAAATCACAAAGAGATTTACTTGATTAAATGAATCTTAATATACATGACTTTGGTGTTAGAGTTGCAACAAGAGGAGGTAAAATGACTCGGGAACCACTTTATCCCGAGGGACACCCAAAAAGAATTGAACAAGATTCGCAAAGAAATAACACCGGTGCACCTAGTCCTTCTAAAAAGAAAAAAAAGAAAAATGATAGGACTTTGCATGCTTCTAGTGAACCTGAAATAGACAAATCTCCTGATAATGAAAATGAAACTTCTGTCTCTGATGCTGAAACTCAATCTGGTAATGAACATCCACCTAGTGATAATGAAAAATACAATGATGAGGTTCACGAAAACACTCAAACAAATAATGATAAAGAACCAGATAATGATGTTGAGATAGAACCACCTGTTGATCTTGATAACCCACAACCAAAGAATAAAAGATATGATAAAAGAGACTTTGTTGCTAGAAAACACGGTAAAGAAAGAGAACCATGGGTTCAAAAACCCATGCCTGTTCCACCTAAGTCAAAAAGAAATATGGTGAAAAATTTGAACGCTTTGCTGAAATGCTAAGGCCAGTCTTTTTGCGTACTCGCTTGACCGACATCCCAAAAATGCCTCCTTATGCAAAGTATATGATAGACGTCATCACAAATAAGATAAAAATACCAGAAGCTGAAATCTCCACTATGCTTGCTAACTATACTTTTAAAGATGGAGTACCTAAAAAACTTGGAGATCCGGGAATACCAACTATACCTTGCTCTATCAAAAAGAATTATGTGAAAACTGCTTTGTGTGATTTAGGAGCTGGTGTTAGTGTTATGCCTTTCTCTTCATATAAAAGACTTGACTTGAATAAACTCACACCTACTTAAATATCTTTGCAAATGGCTAACAAATCAACTGCCATACCTATCGGTATCTGTGAGGATGTGCCCGTTGTTGTTGCTAATGTTACTATTTTGACTGACTTTGTTATACTTGAGATGCCTGAGGACGACAACATGTCGATTATCCTTGGTAGACCCTTCTTGAATACTACATGGGGTGTTATTGATTGTAATAAAAGCAAGGTCACTTTTCATATTATGGTAATGAGCATACAGTGCACTTTCCAAAGAAACAATTCCAAGTGAATGGTATTAATGTTATTGAAAAATCTCCGACAATCACTATTGGAAGTTTTCAAATACCTCTACCTACTGTCAAAAAGAAATATGAAATGCTTATTGTTGGGGAAATGCATATCCCCATTGAGGTAACTTAGTGATTTACGATAGTTGTTCGGTTTCATGCTAATCGAAAGTGGTTGTTAGTAAGACCTGATCAACCTTATTAATGAATCATTTTTGAGTGGTATGAAGTTGATGAATTTAGTAAGCACTACCTTCTGTCCTTACCTTCTGTTTCCTGTTTTTACTAGTTAAATAAAATAAAATGCCATGTTTTATCTGTTTTCTGAATTTCTCGTGCAATAAAAAATGACCCAAAAATAAAAGTTCTCAGAATACTCTGAAAACCTGACACGATTTGTTTCTGAATATTTAGGAATTTCTAGTGCAAATAATACCAGAGGGAGGTGCACCAGGTGGGCACAACCCACCTGGGCGCGCCAGGACCCCCAGGGGTGCCCTGGTGGGTTGTGGTCCCCACGTGGGCCCCCTCACTTATCTCTTTAGCACACATCATCACTTACCTCAAGAAAAAAATCTTCATTGCTCTCTTTCTCGTGTTCTTGAGCTCAAACCCGCGGATTTCGATCTCTTTGCTCGAAGCTCCATTTCCGAAACTGTTTTGGGGGATTGCTGCTTGGTATGTGACTCCACCGTTTGTCCAATTAGTTCTTGTTTTAGTGGTTTATACTTTGAATAATTAGCTACTCTTGGTGCTGCTCTAGATGAGCTTGCATGTTCAATTCTTAGTGTTCTAAGTAGTTTGAATGCTTGCTATGGCCTCTATGTATCCCTATGAGTAGCTGCTATCAATTTTATAAAGTTTTGCTGACAAATTTTTGTCACCTCAAAATTTTTATTTTTAGAAAATTGTGCGCGAACATGAATATCTTCAGGAAGTTTGGCTCGAAGAAGAACTCCAAGGGTGTTATTGGGGAGTCTTCTAACAGTGATTTCCACCCTCGGAGGTTGGAGGAAGTACGGCCGTGCGAATGGCCGCACACCTCGTTCCTACAAGAGGCTGGAATTTTTGAGGAGTTCATGCAATATATTGCTAATGCCGGCCTCACCGACTTCATCAAAGATGAGTGTGACCAGCACCAAATCCTCACAAACATATTTGTTCAAAGTTTATTTTCCTGCCTAGAAATAATCCTCCTGAAGTGAGCTTTGATCTATATGCTGAAAACCATCAGATACCACTTACTGAATTTTTTAACATATGCATGATCCCTTCTGATGGGAGCTTGGCTGAGCCTAGGCCGGCCGCGTTTGAGGCCTTTTATCGCACTTCGACAGTGGGTGATGAGAGAGGAGTGTTAGCCCTCACTACCGCTGGCTTACATTTTCCTGCTGTTCGTTACTTTGCACTTTTCATTACTAAATGCTTGCTTGTTAGGGAGAAGGTGGGTGTGCTTAGTTCACCAGACCTTGTTGTTTTATGTCGTGGACTTGAGGGCGACAACACGCATAGCTTGAGAGCTATCATGGCTCGTCGCCCGCATCTTAATAAATCCCAGGGTGAAATACATGGTGGGATTTTTGCTAATCGTTTAGCGGCTCACTTAAATGTTGGGACACGCCCTCATGATTACCCTCTGACTAAGGTTTACCTAGACCGTGCATCCATGGAACATCATCACTTTCTTGCACATGATCGTTCTAACATCGCCATTCCTTATAACCTGGTCTAATGTTAACACTCGTGATGTTATTCCATTACATGCGCCTTCTTTGTTTGATTCTGCTGCCAGGGGCAGATACCGGATTATGCCTGCGGACATCATCGCCTACTAGAATGCTCACGCTACTGTAGAGGCTGGGGAGGAGCCTCAGCAGTGAGATGAGTGGATGTCTGCTCCTCAGGATCCCTACTACCCTCCAGGCTACTGACCGATTACCAACTTAGGCCAAAAGCCTAAGCTCGGGGGAGTACGTGTTTCTCACCGACATTTTATTCATGTTCACATATCATTCTATTTGTCGGTGTTCACACTTTTTCATTGTACATCCATGCTTAGATTTATTTTATTGATTTCTTCTTGCGTGTTTGAAAAACTTTAGAAAAAAAATAGTTGTAGTAATTTAATTTACTTTCTATGCATGCTTAGTAGTAGTATTAAAAAGAAAATCCAAAAAGATTTCCTTGTTCTTCTTTTTCTTGTTGGGAGCTTTCCCGTGTAAATAGCTTTTCTCGTTTTTGCTTTTCCCTCTTATTTTCCTGTTCTGGAAAATCAAAAACTCCAAAAATATTTCAATGTGTTTCTCTGAACTTCTTTTCTTTTTATTTGAGTCTTATCAAGGAGAAGACCACGTTGAAATGTTGAATGGCTCTCATATGAATAATTGTTGAACTAATAAAGAGCACATTTTACCCTGTCTTCTCCTGTTGAATAAAATGTTTACAGATTCCAGCTTAGTCCATGACATTCTTGCACTATTATTATTTTCATACCATTCGGTCGTGCAAGTGAAAGGCAATAATGACGACATCCGATGAACTGGTCGTGGTAGGGAGAAACTGGTATGAACTCGACTTGTTCTGTTTTTGTAAATACGTTTAACCTAGTATCCATGATTCAACCCATTATGATTAAACATGTTTGTAATGACAATTAGAAATTATAGTTTCTCATGCCATGCATAAGTAATTAGGAGTTGATAATGATTTATCTTGGATATCAACATAGCGTTCAAGTGATTGTGATGTAGTATGATGATATGGTATCCTCCTCTGAATGTTCGAGTGGCTTGACTTGGCACATTTGCATGCATGTAGTTGAATCAAAACCAACATAGCCTCTATGATATTTATGTTCATGTTGTCCATATCCTACTCATTCTAGTGTCCAATGTTACTTACGCATAATGCATGGTTATGATCGTTGTTGCTCTCTAGTTAGCCGCTTCTCAATCTAAATTGCTAGCCTTCGCCTATACTGAGTGGGAATTCTGCTTGTACATCAAAAAACGTGAACCCAAAGTTATTCCAGATGAGTCCACCATACCTACCTATATGCGGTATTACCCTACCGTCCTAAGTAAATTTGCATGTGCCACCTCTAAAAACTTCTAAAAATTATCCTTTTTGTGTGCCTGGATCGTTCATGGAACGACAGGAGGTGGTCGGTATCTTCCATGCTAAGCGGGTTATTCTCAGGTCGAGTGTTTATTCACTCGCCATCGTGATAATCCCCAAGTGTAGGGAATCATCGTAGAAATTCCCAAAGATGGAAGTGATAAGTATGGAGTGTCGAACCCACAAGGAGCTAAAGGTAATATCAATATTCTCTCAAGTCCTATCTGCTACTGATACGAGTCTACGTACACCGAACGTTTGCTTCCAACTAGAAACGAGAAATAAAACTACGTTGTGGGTATGAAGAGGATAACTTTGCATGATATTGGAGAGCTAAAATATAAAAGTAGGTGCTGTTATCATAAAGTTAGAATATATTACTAAATATTATAAATAGCAAGTGTGGAATAATGATGGGTCGATGTGCGGAATTATCCTAGGCAATTGTTCACAAGACCGATAATCACTATTGCAATTTCATATGAGGGAGAGGAATAAGCTAACATACTTTCTCATCTTGGATCATATGCACTTATGATTGGAAATCTAGCAAGCATCCGCAACAACTAAAGATCATTAAGGTAAAACCAACCATAGCATTAAAGAATCAAGTCCCCTTTATCCCATACGCCGTGACCCACTTATCCGTTTTTATGCTTCTGTCACTCAAGCAATGCAGACAATAAGTAAACCATGGACATATTGCAACACCCTACAGCGGGAATCCCTCACGCTTGCGTGACACAGAGGGCACCATAGGACAGCACCAAAATAATGAAGGAAATATGCCCTAGAGGCAATAATAAAGTTATTATTTATTTCCTTATTTCATGATAAATGTTTATTGTTCATGTTAGAATTGTATTAACCAAAAACTTAGTACATGTGTGAATACATAGACAAACAGAGTGTCACTAGTATGCCTCTACTTGACTAGCCCGTTTAATCAAATATGGTTAAGTTTCCTAGCCATAGACATGAGTTGTCATTTGATTAACGGGATCACATCATTACAGAATGATGTGATTGACTTGACCCATTCCGTTAGCATAGTACTTGATCATTTAGTATGTTGCTATTGCTTTCTTCATGACTTATACATGTTCCTATGACTATGAGATTATGCAACTCCCGAATACCAGAGGAACACTTTGTGTGATACCAAATGTCACAACGTAACTGGGTGATTATAAAGGTGCTCTACAGGTGTCTCCGATGGTACTTGTTGAGTTCACATAGATCGAGATTAGGATTTGTCACTCCGATTGTCGGAGAGGTATCTGCGGGCCCTCTCGGTAATGCACATCACTATAAGCCTTGCAAGCATTGTAACTAATGAGTTAGTTGCGAAATGATGTATTACGGTACGAGTAAAGAGACTTGCCAGTAACGAGATTGAACTAGGTATTGAGATACCGACGATCGAATCTCGGGCAAGTAACATACCGATGACAAAGGGAACAACGTATGTTGTTATGCGGTTTGACCGATAAAGATCTTCATAGAATATGTGGGAGCCAATATGAGCATCCAGGTTCCGCTATTGTTTATTGACCGGAGACATGTCTCGGTCATGTCTACATAGTTCTCGAACCCGTAGGGTCTGCACGCTGAACATTCGGTGACGATCAATATTATGAGTTTATGTGTTTTGATGTACCGAAGGTAGTTCAGAGTCCCGAATGAGATCGGGGACATTACGGGGAGTCTCGAAATGGTCGAGACGTAAAGATCGATATATTGGACGACTATATTCGGACATCGGAAAGGTTCTGAGTGATTCGGGTATTTATCAGAGTACCGTAGAGTTACGGGAATTCGCCAAGGAATATATGTGCCTTATTGGGCCTTAGTGGAATAGATGAGGAGGAAGCCTAGGAGCCCCCCCCCAAGCCCAATCTAAATTGGGTGAGGGGGCCGTCCCCCTTTCCTTCTTCTCTCCCTCCTCTTTCCTACCTCTCCTACTCCAACTTGGAAGGGGGGGGGGGAATCATACTCCCGGTGGGAGTAGGACTCCCCTATTGCGTGCCCAAGAGAGGGCCAGCCCTCCCCCTCCTCTACTCCTTTATATACGGGGGAGGGGGGCACCCCATGGACACACAAGTTGATCATTGATCTCTCTTAGCCGTGTGGGGTGCCCCCCTCCACCATAATCCACCTCGGTAATATCGTAGCAGTGCTTAGGCGAAGCCCTGCGTCGGTAGCATCATCAACACCGTCATCACGCCGTCATGCTGACTGATACGTCTTCAACGTATCTATAATTTTTGATGTTCCATGCTATTATATTACTTGTTTTGGATGTTTATGGGCTTTATTTTACACATTTATATCATTTTTGGGACTAACCTACTAACTGGAGGCCCAACCCGTATTGTTGTTTCTTTTTGCCTATTTCAGTATTTCAAAGAAAAGGAATATCAAACGGAGTCCAAATGCAATGAAACCTTCGGGAGCATGATTTTTGGAAAGAACGTGACCCAGAGGACTTGGAGTGCAAGTCAAGAAGCAGCCGAGGCGTCCACGAGGGTGGAGGGCGCGCCCCCTATCTCATGGGCCCCTTGGGCGGCTCTCGATGTCAAAACCGGCGGATCTCGGGTAGGGGGTCCCGATCTGTGCGTCTAAGGCCAATGGTAACAGGTCGTAAGGAACACAATGTGTACCCAGGTTCGGGCCCTCTCGATGGAGGTAAAACCCTACTTCCTGCTTGATTGATATTGATGATATGGGTGTTACAAGAGTTGACCTACCACGAGATCATAGAGGCTAAACCCTAGAAGCTAGCCTATGATGATTATGAATGTTGTGATCGTCCTCATACGGACCAAACTCTCCGGTTTATATAGACACGGAGAGGGCTAGGGTTTACATGGAGTCGGTTACAAGGAAGGAAATACAATATCCGAATCGCGAAGCTTGTCTTCCACGCAAAGGAGAGTCCCATCCGGACACGGGACGAAGTCTTGAGTCTTGTATCTTCATAGTCCAACAGTCCGACCAAAGTATATAGTCCGGCTGTCCGGATACCCCCTAATCCAGGACTCCCTCAGTAGCCCCTGAACCAGGCTTCAATGATGATGAGTCTGGCGCGCAGTTTGTCTTCAACATTGCAAGGCGGTTTCCATCTCCGAATACTCCAAAGTAATTATCGAACACTTGACTCATGGCCGGATCTGCAAGATGATCTTCGCATACCACCGTAGAGAGAATAATGTTTCACAAATGTAATCTGCTGACAACTTTTGTACGGTGTGACATGACACCACGGTCGGTTTATTATTCGAACCGTTTTCCCATAACCAACCACAGTGCACATTGCGAGGCGGCTTCCTCGGCACGTCTTGTCAAAGCAGAGATCATGTCCCCTTATCACGAGATTCCCATCAATACGGGTATGGGTAACCCAACCGTGCCATCTATCACGGCGCTTGGGAAATAAGCGACCCTCAACGGGCAAGTGGGGAGGCGCACCGCTATCGTCGCCTCTATAAAGGGATAAGAGTTCCTCATTTTTACCCACGCCTTCTTCTTCCTTCCCTAATCCATTCTTGCCTCCTCGAGCTCAAGCGCCCAATCCACGCCTTCTCCGCACAGCCAAACATGTCCGGAGTAGGAGGCAAGTGGGTGGCCTCCACCGTGAAGGAGGAGCATATTGCGAAGCTTCGGGCGGCGGATACTTGGCCGCAAACATCACGCACCGGCTACCGGACGCAGGGCAGATCATTCCAACTCCGGAGCCCCACGAAAGGGTCGTGTTTCTCGCCCACTTCGTCCGTGGACTGGTATTTCCACTTCATTCCTTCGTCCGCGGGCTCATGTTCTACTACGGACTAGATTTCCATGATCTAGCCCCAAATTTCGTCCTCAACATCTCGGCATTTATCATCGTGTGTGAGGCCTTCCTCCGCATCAAGCCTCACTTCGGCTTGTGGCTGCGAACCTTCTGCGTGAAGCCGAAGACCGTGAGCGGCCAGCAAGCGGAGTGCAGAGGCGCCATGGTGGGCAAGATGCCTAACGTCACCTTGCTTGATGGCTCCTTCGCGGAGACCGTGAAAGGATGGCAATCGGGATGGTTCTACATCACCGAGCCGCGCGGCGCCAACTGGGCGGCGGCCCCCGAATTCCGATCCGGAACCCCATGCGGCTCACCTCCTGGGAGAAGAAGGGCCTTGCCTGGGGCGAGCCTGCGGAGCTGACCGGACTTCAAAACTGTATAAAAAGTATGCTTGACAAGAACATCAAGCTTGTCAATGTGGTCTAGGTCATGCTCGTCCACCGAATTCTTCCGTGCCAAAGACGGGCTTTTAATATATGGGAGTTCGTCCCGGCCAAACACCGGACACTCCAAGAGCTCTACGGCATGACACTTAAGGACGCATGGAAGGTGCTGTTTAAGGGTACCGAAACGAGGACCGCGGATGTTGGTGTCAAAACCGGCGGATCTCGGGTAGGGGGTCCCGATTTGTGCGTCTTAGGCCGATGGTAACAGGAAGCAAGGAACACAATGTTTACCCAGGTTCGGGCCCTCTTGATGGAGGTAAAACCCTACTTCCTGCTTGATTAATATTGAAGATATGAATAGTACAAGAGTAGATCTACCACGAGATCATAGAGGCTAAACCCTAAGAGCTAGCCTATGATGGTATGATTGTAATTGTGATCGGCCTTCTAAGGACCATCCTCTCCGGTTTATATAGACACCAGAGAGGGCTAGGGTTTACATGGAGTCGGTTACAAGGAAGGAAATATAATATCCGGATCGCCAAGCTTGTCTTCCACGCAAAGGAGAGTCCCATCCGGACACGGGCCGAAGTCTTGAGTCTTGTATCTTCACGCTTCGATAGTCCGGACGATGTATATAGTCCGGCAGTCCGGATACCCCCTAATCCAGGACTCCCTCAGTAGCCCCTGAACCAGGCTTCAATGACGATGAGTCCGGCGCGCAGTCTTGTCTTCGGCATTGCAAGGCGGGTTCCTTCTCCGAATACTCCAATGTACCCACCACGACGAACAGTGTCCGGCATCTCATCAATGTTGTACTCCTCGGCTTCAGTGCTTCAATAATGATCATTTCCACGTGTCGAGCGAATGCGAGGAGTCGAGGCATTTTTGCATTTGCCACCCTCGGTCCTTCGGGCTAACCGTCTATTTGAAGAGACGGGGATTCCCAGATCCAAAACCTCACTCTTCCTCCTTGAGCAAGCATCCAACAGAGCGCCTAGAAAAAACCATTCCAACATGGCCGGTCGTCGCAGCTCTTCTGCTCGCTCCCCTTGCCCCAAACCGGGGGACTGGGGAGAGTGTTCAGTTCCTCATAGTCGTTTGATAAAGTTACAACCCAAGGGCTCCTCCCGCCGGCGTTCATGGTCCCTGTCTGAGCCGGGGTGGCCACCTATAATGGTGGAGAACAAGCGGGGAGATCTCCCAATCCATCTCCAGAGGAGCGAATATGCCTTATTCCGCATCTGCTAAGGGGTGCCGGGTTCCCTATTCATCCATTCCTTCGCGGGCTCCTGGAGTTCTACGGCCTCCAGTTGCACAACTTTACCCCAGCCTCCGTACTACATATAGCAGGGTATGTTGCCCTTTGTGAGCTATTTCTAGGTTGCGAGGCTCATTTCGGATTGTGGAAGAAGCTGTTTTGCCTTGTCCCCCGCAACCAGGGAGAATCCCTATGTCAAGTGGGCGGGGCCGAAGTATGGCGTATCGCTGAGACCGGATACCTATCCGGCACTCCCAAGAAGGCACCAGATGACTGGGCTTCAGAGTGGTTTTATATTGACGACGCTCCCCTTCCGGATCCAGTCCGGACAGGACTTCCCAAGTTCAGTAACACCCCGCCGAGGGCACGTCTAAGCTGGCGCCCCCGAGGCCCCCAAGAAGAGGATTCCAGGGAAATATATTTCCTGATGAGTAGGATAAAGTTACTGGCCAAATCTGGACTGACGATAGTCGAGGTCATAGCAATATGCATAATGCGGGGGGTGCAACCGCTTCAATATCGGGGCAATCCCATGTGGCATTACAACAGGACAGACGATGCCACCCGCTGCGGCCGTAAGGGTCCGGACTCCGCCACTGCTCTGGCAAGGATATTGTCCGATCTATACAAAGGAGAAGAGGAAGACTTCCTTCATATCAAACCACGAGACGGATTCTCCATGTACAATCCCCCAAACTGGGTAAGTCGTCATTTATGTTCTGGCTTCACTTATCGTGGCGTTCTTTGCTAAGGTTACCTGCCTCAATATTTCCAAGCAGGAACTAAGGAGGGCCGTAGAAGGAATCTCCAGCCCTTCCCCGTAGCCAGAGGATCCCGAAAGGGCCCTGGATCCAGGACTCGAAGAAGACCCGGATGCGGCCGTGGAGCTTGTCGACGGGATATTTTATCGGGCGAGCAGTGACGGCGCCTCAGTGGCTATTACTGCCGATTATCCCGGACCGCTACCTTCGTCGCGTGTAAGCCAAGCCGAAAACTCGATCCTCCGAAGAGGACTCTTTCTTGTTGTCACGCTTTACCTCTGATGCGTCGTGTTTTTGCAGAAGCGACGTTCGGAGCGCAGGGCCGAGCCCCTAGGGACCCGTCAGCCACAGGCGTCCGGATTGGGTAGGCTCAAGAGGAAGGCGGTTAGGGCCGACACGCCTCTACAGAGGTAAGGAAACAACCTATCATGTAATTATTGTTACTTGAAGCGTAACAGCGCCCTTTACATCCTGGCAGGAAGAGGGGTATCCGGACTATATCCGGGGATCCTGCCAACCACGCCTCCACTAGTCGGGCTCCAGAACCAACTTCAACAGAGGAGGCGACGTAGGTCCAATGCCTCATTGTCCTCCGACAGAGGATGCAGATATGTTTTCGGCCACAAACTCCAAAGTGGAGAGCGCCATGAATCACCGGCGCCAGAGGGCCATGCTTTGGAACAACATCTTTTCCGAAGAGGCCTTTAATGCCTTCAATTCGGCAGATGCGTACATCCGGGCTGCTCAAGGCGGGCTTGCCCAAGTGACGAACCACTATACCAAAGATATACGGGTAAGAAATTGTGATAAGTATGTATAGCAGTAGCCCCTGAGACTTGAAACGGTTGGAACAACAATTTTAAGTATCAATTTATGCGCATGTTCTTGTAGATAAGAATGAGCAATTGTCTCGGGATCTAGAAGAGTGCAAGACCCAACTAAGGGCCACAGTTGCCAAGCTAGAGGAATCCCATAAGACCTCATATGGTAACATTTATCTCGATTGTACGAAAATGCACCAGTTAGCAACTGGCTGGTGTGACAAACAAAAATTCTGTAGATAACCCCGGAGTGAATCCGGAGGGCGAGAGAGATGACGAGTCGCATCTCTAGGGCAACTAAAGGCTGGCGAGTGCATTCTCATGCAAGTGCGGCAGGAGAAGAACAATCTTCAAGATGCCAATGTCCGACTGGACGTAGAGTTAAAAGACGTCTGTGCCCAGCTGGCGGACTCCGTAAAGGAGAATAAAAGGCTTCGACGTGGCATTTATGGTGAGTGCCTAGACGAACTGCATGATAGTTCGACGAGGAAGTGTATTGAAAGAATTTTGCTTGTAGGAATGTTAACAGGTCGCCCCGAGGAGGAGATGCCCTCATCTACAGGTGATGTACTGCAAGAACTTTCACAGTTGCACGAGCGAGCTCAGCGGGTGATGCACGTCATTGCTCAGGCCTTGTGGCCATCCAGCCCCCTGCCAAATGGCATAGGGGAGCTTCTGGACCTGCTTCAAGGAGCCCGCGCGGCGCTTCCAGCTGTGGAAGATATCCGCATGCCGGCAAGGTGCAAGAGAAGCTTGGGCAATGGTGAAGACGCGCTACACCAAGCTGGACCCAAACCATATGGCCGAAGTAGGACCGGCGGGGCCCGATGGGCAAGAAGTTCCCGTAAGTCTGGTGTATGACCAGGTAGCGTTAGCCGCTAAGTATTCTCAATAGGATTGTAAACTAGATAGCCTGTTGGATGTCATAGAGGAGGAATATAGTCAGTCCAAGTGACTGTGTAATTTAAGGGCATAAGTAGCCCCTAGCCAGATTAAAATCATTTGTCATGGCAGACCTTTTCGCTTCAGCCCCCGGATCCTATAGTCCGGGGTGTGTCCGAATACCCGCTCAGTTACACAAAACCGGGGTATGCGTGGAGACCAGGCGTAGGGGTTATAAGTGCTTGAACAGACAAGTACCCAACTAGTTATGTTATATTACATGGATAGTAAGAAACATCTTCCAAGGAGAATAGTTCTGTTAGGGGTTCCTTTCCCTGGGGGTGCATGCGGCAAAACACATGCCCGGACTGCGGACAAAGGCGCAGGATACAAAACTTCTGGGGATTTATGTTATGATAAACGAAAACATCTTTTGTTCACCGATTGAATATTCTCTTAAGGAAACTAGCTTTCGCTTCACCCAGTCTGAGGTACACATCCGGCTCAACCGGCAGTAACAATCGCAGAGGTGAAGAAAACACAGGAGCCAGGATTAACGGGAACGTAGGCATAAACACAGGAGCCTGGCAACCCAGCTTGGCCATGTCTTAAGTCATAACGATGCATATAATGGTGAAGAAAATGCACACATAAAAAGAAACTCATGTGTGATGGGCAAAAAGCCTTCAGAGTAATTTATATTTAGCTTCCGTATAGGAAGCCCCCAGGTATTGTTTACACACATAGTGCGGCCGGAATAATCTGGGAGTCCGTACTGTATGAAATACTTTGTGTGAAGAGAAAAAGATCGAGAAGGGAAGAGGGAGGGAGCATAAATAAAAAGGAGGAGGTGAAGAGACAAACACTGAGTTCGACGTTAGGCGTAGAATCTCTGGAGTCTGGCTACGTTCCATGGGTTCGGCTTGAGTCTGTTATCGGACGCATTACATAAGCGGTACGCTCCTCCGGTGAGAACTTGGTCGATGACGAAGGGGCCTTCCCATTTGGGTTTGAGCTTGTCCTTCTTCTTCTCCGGTAAGCGTAGAACGAGTTCGCCAATATTATAAGTTTTGGCCTGTACTTCTCTGCTTTGGTATTGTCAAGCCTGTTGTTGATAGAATGCGGAACGGGCCTTAGTGACATCGCGCTCCTCCTCCAGGGCTTCCAAGTTATCCTGCCAATCTAACTCGGCTTCCTTTTCTTCGTACATGCGTACGCGTGGAGAATCATGTATTATGTCGCAAGGTAGTACTGCTTCCGCACCGTACACCATAAAAATGGCGTATATTCGTTGATGCGATTTGGCGTGGTCCGCAGCCCCCAGAGTACGGAGTCGAGCTCCTTGACCCAATGAGTATCCGACTCTGTCAAGGATCGCACTAGTCTGGATTTAATGCCACTCATAATGAGACTGTTTGCCCGTTCGACCTGGCCATTTGTTTGAGGATGGTAGACGGAAGCATAGTCGAGCTTAATGCCCATTTTTCTGCACCAAGATTTCACCTCATAGGCCATGAAATTTGAGCCATTATCGGTGATGATGCTGTGGGGCACACCGTATCGGTGTACGACCCCGGATATAAAGTCGATTACTGGTCCGGATTCGGCCGTTTTCACTGGTTTGGCTTCTATCCATTTGGTGAACTTATCTACCATGACCAATAGGTATTTTTTCTTGTGGCTTCCTCCTTTAAGGGGTCCAACCATATCCAGCCCGCAAACTGTGAAGGGCCAAGTTATGGGGATTGTTTGGAGAGCAGTAGGGGGCATATGACTCTGATTGGCAAAGAGCTGGCAACCAACGCAATGTTGGACAAGGTCTTGTGCGTCTGCTCGGGCCGTCGGCCAATAGAAACCTGTACGGAAAGCCTTGCTGACTAGTGCTCGAGCCGCGGCGTGGTGCCCGCCCAGTCCGGCATGGATTTCAGCCAAGAGTTGTCGCCCTTCCTCTTTGGAGATGCACCTTTGGAGCACTCCGGTCGCACTTTTCTTATAGAGTTCCCCCTCATGGACTTTGTAAGCTTTAGAACGCCGGACGATGCAGCGTGCTTCATTTTGGTCTTCGGGGAGCTCCTGCCTATTTAGGTAGGCCAAGAAGGGTTCAGTCCATGGGGCGACGACGGCCATTATTTCGTGGGCTGACGTTGTTATTTCGGTGGTAGAGCCTCCGATTATGTCTGTTAGTTCGGAATCTGTGGGTGTATTCGGATCCGTGCTGGTATTGCCGGACTCCCCTTTCCATACCACGGATGTCTTGAACAACATTTCCAGGAATATGTTAGGTCGTTCAGGGTTGCGTTTAGCGCCGATGTGAGCAAGTACATCTGCCGCTTGATTGTGAAATTTGAGCCCCTCGAACCGAGCTGACATTTTAAGGACGACCTTACGGTAAGCCGCCATTTTTGGATCCTTGGCATCAAAGTCTCCGTTTATTTGGGATATTGCATGGTTTGAATCCCCACACACTTCTAGGCATTGAATGCCCATAGAGACTGCCATCCGAAGACCGTGCAATAGAGCCTCATATTCGGCTGCATTGTTGGAGTCTGTGTATAATATTTGGAGGACGTATTGGACCGTGTCTCCGGTGGGAGACATCAGGACTACACCTGCTCCCAATCCGGCCAGCATTTTAGAGCCGTCGAAGTGCATGATCCAGTTAGAGTATGCGCCGTACTCTTTAGGGAGTTCAGCTTCCATCCATTCGGCGATAAAGTCAGCTAATACTTGCGACTTGATAGCCCGTCGAGGTTTGTATATTATGTCGAACGGAAGGAGGTCAATGGCCCATTTAGTGATCGGGCCCGTGGCATCGCGGTTATTTATTATATCGTTTAGTGGTACTTCAGAGGCCACCGTAATCAAACACTCTTGAAAGTAGTGTCGTAGCTTTCGGGATGCCATGAAGACCGCGTATGCTATTTTTTGATAGTGTGGGTATCGGGATTTTCATGGGGTGAGGACCATGTATACGTAGTAAACCGGCTTCTATAGCAGGAATTTGTATCCGTCAAGCTCTCGTTCGACAACGAGTACCGGGCTTACAACTTGATGTGTTGCAGCTATGTATAGTAGCATAGGTTCGCCGATATTTGGCACTGTTAGGACTGGATTATTGGCCAACAAGGTCTTTATTTCATCGAGTCCGGCCGCGGCTGCATTCGTCCATACAAAGTGTTCGGTGCACCGAAGAAGACTGTAGAGAGGCAATGCCTTTTCTCCTAACCTGGAGATAAAGCGGCTCAAAGCAGCCACGCATCCAGCTAGTTTCTGGATGTGTTTGAGGTCTGTTGGTATAGCCAACTACGACAAAGCTCGGATTTTTGCCGGATTAGCTTCAATTCCTCTATTGGAAACGATGAAGCCCAACAGTTTTCCAGAGGGGACGCCGAAAACGCATTTCTCCGGATTCAGCTTGATGTCGTACGTTCATAGGTTGTCGAACGTAAGCCTCAAGTCATCTATTAGGGTTTCGACGTGTCTTGTTTTTATGACTATGTCGTCCACGTATGCCTCCACTGTTTTGCCGATTTGCTTTTCCAGGCATGTTTGAATCATGCGTTGATAGGTTGCTCTGGCATTCTTGAGCCCGAAAGGCATAGTGTTGAAGCAGAAAGGGCCATATGGCGTTATGAAAGCTGTAGCAGCTTGGTCGGACGCTGCCATCTTTATTTGATGGTATCCAGAGTATCCATCGAGGAAACACAGCGAGTCATGTCCTGCTGTGGCATCGATGATTTGATCGATGCGGGGGAGGGGAAAGGGATCCTTGGGGCAAGCCTTGTTAAGGTCTTTGAAGTCGATGCACAGGTGCCAGGATTTATCCTTCTTTGGTATCATTACCAAGTTCGCCAGCCAATCCGGATGTTTGATATCTCTGATGAATCCAACCTCAAGTAGCTTGGCTAGCTTCTCCCCCATGGCTTGTCGTTTGGGCTCTGAAAATCGCCTTAGGTTCTGTTTGACGGGTTTGTATCCCTTTATTATGTTAAGGCTATGTTCGGCCAATTCGGGCGGGATGCCCGGCATGTCCGATGGGTGCCAGGCGAAAATGTCCCAATTCTCGCGTAAGAAGTCTCGCAGTGCGGCGTCCATAGTGGGGCCTAACTGTGTCCGATGGAGGCTGTCTTCATGGGGTCCGTAGGGTGGACTTGGAATTTGACTATCTCATCTGCAGGCTTAAATGAGGTGGACTTGGGTCGTTTGTCGAGTATCACGTCATCCCTGTCCATGGTGGCGTGCAACATTGTTAATTCTTCTGCTGCTAGGGCTTCGGACAGTGCCTCCAAGGCTAGTGCTGCGGTTTTGTTTTTGGCGCGGAGTGCAACGTCCGGATCACTAGCTAGAGTGATGATTGCATTGAGTCCGGGCATTTTAAGCTTCATGTACCCATAATGGGGTATAGCTTGAAAGCTTGCAAACGTGTCCCTCCCTAGAAGCGCGTGGTATCCGCTGCTGAAAGGGGCCACTTGGAACACGATTTCTTCGGACCTGTAATTCTCTGGGGTGCCGAATACCACATCGAGTGTGATTTTCCCCACGCACCGTGCCTCCCGACTAGGGATAATTCCCCTGAAGGTTGTGCCACTTTGCTCAATGCGGCCTTTATCAATTTCCATCTTCTTGAGTGTTTCTTTGTAGATCAGGTTTAATCCCCTTCCGCCGTCCATGAGTACTTTAGTGAGCCGAAAGACGTCTACAATTGGACTAAGGACCAAAGCGGCTGGTGCCCAGACGGTCTGGAATTGGGGCTCGTCACTGGCATTGAAAGTTATAGCAGTGTCGTTCCACCGATTTACTTTTGCCACATGGCAGATTTCAGCAGAGCTTCGATGGGCTCGCTTGCGCCTATTGTTTGAGGCGAAAGTCTCGAAGACTGTTAGTACCATATTGTGTTCCTTGGCGGGATGTTGTTCGGCTTTATGGCTCTCGAGGAGAGCCTCGCCACTCTTAGCTACCTGCCGGAGTATCCAACATGCCCTAAGGATATGGGTTGGTGTTGCATCCGGCGCACTGTGAAGCTTACATGGCCCATTGAGCCATCCTTCCAATACGGTTCCACGCCCTAGGGTGGGTTTTGGTTTCTTGGGAATTAAATTGGTCGACTTACAAGAGTTAGGCCGTTTTAGTTCGGACCAAGGTTCTGGTGAGGGCCGTACTATCCCAAAATTCTGTTTGGGTTTTCCAGGCGCTTTCCATCGCACAGTTCTTTTGTACTATGGTCGCTAAGTCTGCAAAGTGTGCTATGTCACGGCGGCTTATAGCATTAATGAGTCCATTGTTTGTGCAGTTTTTGCAGAACAGCGAGACTATGTCCTCCTCGTGGCAGTCCTTGACCTTGTTAAGCGCAAGGAGGAATCTGGCCCAGTAATGGTGTACCATCTCCAGGGACTCTTTCCTGATGCGGGAGAGACGGTTTAAGTCCAAGCGAGTGTCGTTGGCCGAATCCGGATCTTGATCCGATCTGACACCCGGGGGCATGGAAGGTTCCGAGCCTGACAGTTCGATGTCCGGAGTATCACCTAATCTCTTCGGCCCGATGCCCGACTCTAAGTCCGGGACTTGGGTCATGTCTTCCTTTGAGTAGGTGTTCGGCTTACTGAGTTCGGTGATCCGGACATAATTCATCCTCAAAGTTGAGGGGCGACCCGTGTGTGGTTCCTCCACTACCGCTATATCATGGGTGGCCGGCGGGGATTTAATGTCCCTCTGGTCAGGTTTAAGCCCAATCCGGTCATAGTCTGTAGCGACTCCCAAAGCGGCGATGCGATCCAGGAGCTCATTAAGAGAGGAGAGTTCTAACGGATCCATCTGTTCGACAAGCTCCGAATTGATGCGGAGGTTATGCGTGATGACCCGAGAGGCCACCATTGGCGTGATAGCCAATGGGGCGGCCATAATGAAGCCGCCAAGTCGAAGGATCTGGTCTACGGCCAACGTTCCTCCAGAGATGATGTTGTCCTTGACAATGAGACGAGCCATCAAGCCTTGCAGCGACGACACAGAGGAACTCTCAATGAAAGCACCAATTTCGGTGTCAAAACCGGCGAATCTCGGGTAGGGGGTCCCGATTTATGCGTCTTAGGCTGATGGTAACAGGAAGCAAGGGACACAATGTTTACCCAGGTATGGGCCCTCTCGATGGAGGTAAAACCCTACTTCCTGTTTGATTAATATTGAAGATATGAATAGTACAAGAGTAGATCTACCACGAGATCATAGAGGCTAAACCCTAAGAGCTAGCCTATGATGGTATGATTGTAATTGTGATCGGCCTTCTAAGGACTATCCTCTCCGGTTTATATAGACACCGGAGAGGGCTAGGGTTTACATGGAGTCAGTTACAAGGAAGGAAATATAATATCCGGATCGCCAAGCTTGTCTTCCACGCAAAGGAGAGTCCCATCCGGATACGGGCCAAAGTCTTGAGTCTTGTATCTTCACGCTTCGATAGTCCGGACGATGTATATAGTCCGGCAATCCAGATACCCCCTAATCCAGGACTCCCTCAGCGGACTCCACGCCGAGCAATCCCCCCATTCGGTGAGTTTTCTAATCATCACCAGGTGTAGCTTTCCCAGCATACTCATGGGAAGATGCTAAGTTATCGTGTGTACTTAATCAGGAGTACGTGAAGACGGCAAAGCGGATCGACTGTCCGGCTCCGCTGCCAGAAGGTTCGGCGACCGCTCTCCTGACGGAGATGCTAGTCCCGGCGCCATACAAGGCGCCAGAAAAGAAGGCCAAGAAGAAGGCCCCGGGGACCAGGAAGGGTCTCCGGTGCAAGGTCGTACAGGAGGCCTCGTCCAAAGACGACGAGGCACATTCCTCCCATGAAGGGGAGGAGGAGAAGGAGAAAGAGAGGGCCACCCCATCCGGGGAGGCCGAAGGGTCTAAGAGGGCAGCCCAGGGGACCAGGAAGGGTCCTCGGCGCAATGCCGTCATAGGCTCATCGTCCGAGGATGACAAGGTAGATTCTTCCTGCGGAGGCGGGGAGGATCACGAAGAAATGCCACCTCCCCGTACTGGGGAGGATAAGAAAAGGAAAGACACCCCGGAGAGGGAGGCCAGGACACCCAAGAAGGGAAAGGTGTCCCTGCCGGATTATTCCACCACGGCCGCTGTCGGTCTTCTAGGAACGGGGGTCCCCAGACTTCCCTTCTTGCGGCCTGCGACGTGGCTCAAGCGGAGGCCCAGTGCAGCCCAGCTTCATCAGCTCAAGCTAAAGACCCTTGCAAGGGGCCAAGCCTCGCGGGCCCGTTCAGACAGGAAGCTTCCTCAGGAGCAGCCTCATCAGGCGGGCTCGCGAGGAGGCGGACAGATCAAGGCAGGGTACCTCACGAGGTGCCCGTGACGCAAGCCATGACGATCGAGACCAGGTGGGTGCCAGGCGGGCGCCGGCCTGTGCAGTGTCCTTGTTTCCCCTTCGGTGCAAAGGGGGCAAGCACAGGCCAAGGCATCAGGCAAAGGTTACCGTTTCGGTGCAACAAGACCAAGACCCGCGGAACGGCATGATGGAGGTCACCGTGGAGCACAGGACGGCGTCACCGTCAGAGTCTTTGGCAGTCGAAGACCAACTTTGGTCAGGATAAGTGTACTAGATGTTCCCCTTCAAAATGGCCAATTGTTGGCGCCCTTCCTGCTCATTATTTGGTAAGAGGCCCAGGGCCTCTATAAATAGAGCTAGCCACCACAGAGTAAGGGAGATTTTTTGGGTATACTAGAGAGAGAAGCGACTGAGCTCACCCAAGCAGTTCATCGCACCAGCTCAAGAACATCCCTCGCGAGGCTGTTCTGCCCTTGTATTGTTCCTCATCAGCCCCTGAGGCAATCCACCACACCACACACTGGAGTTGGGTATTACACCACAATGGTGGCCTGAACCAGTATAAACCTCGTGTCTCCTGTGTGTTCATCTTTCTGGCTTAGATTCCTTGCGAGGCTTCGAGACGTGAGTTGGTAGGAGATAGATCTTCGCGCGCACCCCAGAGTTCGAACCTCAAGGGTCTGCCGGAACCCGAAATCTGACATTTGGCGTGCCAGGTAGGGGTGTGCCGGAATCCTTCTTCCACCGCCTCACGCTCTGTCGCCTCACCTTTCTCATGTCGAGCGATCCAATGGCCAACGCCGACCGCTGGGCGGCGTGGCCCGCCCACGCCGTGCCGCCTGCCCGAGGCGACCTCAACCTCGCGCCCCAGGCAGCTCGCGCTCCGCAGGGCGCTGCGGGGAGCGGGCGACGTGACCAAGCGCCGCCTTCCCTCACACCGCGGCAGGTGCGGTCAGCAGCAAGAGCCTCAAGCCATGCCGCGGCCACGGCGCCACACACCCGACGGGAGCAGGCGAACTCAAGGGTCGTGCTAACGGTAGCCAGAGAGCTGCTACGGTGCAGGCTGCTGGAGGGCGGCCGTGACATGCTGTTAGAGCGAGTTGCCGAGCTCCTGGACGCCGCCGCCTTGGGAGCACCTCCTTTCTGCGTCCAGCTGCCACCCCAGATCCAGGCGGCCCGTATGGCGGCCCCATACGTGCCCACGCAACTCCGAGTGGACTCCAGGGCCTCCTCAACGCCAACCCATCCGTCAGTACCGGGCGACAAGTTGCACCGGCTCCATCTCCAGCCGGCGAGGGAGCGCCCGTTGCGACCTTCGACCTTGCCGGGCCACCATGCTACCACCCCCAAGACAACGCTCCAAGCCGAACTGCATGGCGTGTGGGGCACTACAGTGAGGCCCTTAGGGTGATGGCCCCAGAAGCCTATGTGCCCCACATGGTGGATCAAGAATGCGCACTGGAAGAAGACCATGGCTCGTTCCTCGGGCCAGACTGGGGGGACGAGACGCCTGAAGTTGAGCTCTTTCAGGAACCCCAAGAGAGCCTCGACAACCGCGCTGGTGGCAGCAACTATCGGGTACCGCTAATTCCTCAGGAGCAAGCTTATGCTAACCATGGGTCGTAGGAGGTACAGGTCGCCGCAGCAGATGGCTGCCCCAATGCTGCAGCCTCCTACCCCTTGGGAGGACGGCACCGGGGGCTGCAGGAGAGGGGCCGAGATCCGGGCTCACCCCCACGATGCTCGGAGCAAGGCGTCCTCCGGACGTAGGCCCTTTGACGGGGAGGTGCCTCAGGGCTTGCCCCCGGCAGAGGACCCGTGGTCGTCCGGGGAACCGCTGGCGACCGCTCTACCCCATTGGCGTCGTCCTTGGTTTCCGGTCGCTGTCGACGGCGGTAGAGTGTGGAGCAAGGCGGGGCCCTCGTCCGACGATATGAAGCAAGGCCGGTACCTGTGAGGAAGGCCCAGTGCCTGTGAAGCTCACTGCCCGTGACACTCTCACGTAATAATGAGTGGGGCTGTACATGACCCAGAGTATCTGGAGAGCCGCCCTCGGGCCTTGGGGGCTCCCGCCCACGCCTAGTGGCAGCACTTAGCTCCGCGCTGGCGAGAAGACGTCGAAGACTAGACTAGGTGCTGGACGCGGCTTTTTGCCTTTTGACTCTTCCTTTGTTGTCAAGGTTCTTCGATTTGAATTTAAGTTGGATTTGAGCTTGAGACTTGCGTGCGTTTGGGGAAGGGGTGTTTAGTCTCGTTCGAGCAATCTCTCGTGTTCTCATTTCGGCTTTGCATTCAAAGTTAGCGTCAATTGCCTCCCCTCGCGAGCCCCTCGCGGGCTGGGCCGGGCCAAGCACGTCTACAATCCGGACTGCTGTCACCGCACCCTCTCAGGAGGTTCTCATCGTAGGATCAATGGGTTCACCCAGAAGGGGCTCGAGGCGTTGCGGCTCCTACAGGCTCGCTCGGAACCCGTCAGCGTCAAAAGGTAAACAAGTCAGCTGACCCATCGCGGGACTAGAAGCCCAGCGTAAGCCCACACTCGGCATTATGTTTACAAGGATACTGATTGCAAACCTCTACATGAGGGGCTCCCCCTCCCAAAATACTCTTACAATCTACAGGGCCGAGCCCGAACCATTTTCATACAGGGTAAACAACAGTGACATGCGATCAATCGGACATATCACTCACCGCGTCTTCTGGGGCGCCTCCGGAGGCGTCGCTGGCGTCACCGACATCGTCACCGCCGCCGCCATTACCTCCATCAGTGTCAGGCTTGTTCACAACGCCACCTTCCTCGGCGACCACGATCACGCCATCGTCATTAGATGCGAAGGCCCTGACGAGGGCATCCACGTTGTCCTCCACACATTGCGCCAGATCGCCCCGGATGGCTATGGGCACCGGTGCGATGGCGGTGTCGAAATCGAAGTGGGGATCTCTATTTTGTAGATAGCTGAAGACACGGGAGAAGCCACGCCCGAGCAAGGATCGACTCCTCTCCTCGACAAGCCAGCTGGCCCTGTCAGAGCGGGCCTCCAGTTGTGTCACCACATCCGTGAAGAACCGGAGGTTGCCAGCATAGTTGATCACACGAGGCTCAGCAACAGTCGCCTTGCAAATGTTGCCCAGGGCCGCATTAGCCCTTTCCCTGAGCATCCGGAGCATGGGGGCATGCTCATGCTCCAGAGTCTGCCGCTGACGGATCTCATCCTTGTTCCGCCGCGCGACGGCCTCGGCGTCATCAACCCTCCATCGGAGAAGAAGCAGCTCGGCACAAGAGGAAGCCAGCTTACCCTGCGCTGCGTCAAGGGTGGCTATGGAGGAATCTGCACGCCGAGTCGCTTCAGTCAGCTTGGAATTGAGGACGGCGGTCCTGCCCTCAGATTCGGCCTTGACCAACACCAACCTCCCTTCATACTCGCGCTCAAGACTCAAGCGAGCTTCCGCCATGCAGCGATCGATCTCTCCTTGGACTCGGGCCTCCCGCGCACCGACATCATCTTCCGCCTGGGTCACCAGGCGCTCCCTCGTCTCCAACCGCTCGAGGTCAAGGTTGCGCTCAGCGGCCTCCAGCGCCAGCGCCTTCTCGTGCTTCTGGAGCTAAGCCTGGTCGACGGAAGCCCCCTTCAGCAACACAAGGGCTGCCTGGCACAGCTCCACTTGCCACTCCAGAGAGTTGCTACAAGCTTGGAGCTCCCACGCGCTTCCTCTGCAGCCTTGCGTCGTTGGTATGCCTCCCGGGCCTCCTCGACGGCTTGGGAGCAGGCCTCCCGCGAGGCCACCAGTGACGCTTTGGCCTTCGTGTTGTCAAGATCACGCTGGTGACGCGCAAGGGCGACGGCTACCTTCAGCTTGCACGCGTCCTCACCAGCAAGCTCCGCGCCAAGCTGGCTCACTTCATCAGTCGCCTTCTGAAGAAACTCTTGGCGGCGGGCGCTGCGTTCCCGTGCATGCCTGAGCACGTCTTCCATGTCGTTCTCTGTCATCAGCGCAGGCGGAGGGCCCCGAGGCGGCATGCCCCCTCTCGGCAGGGGGCTGGGGGCTGGCACCCCGGCGATCGCCGGATGGGCCCCACCAGGGACCCGGCCCGGCGCCAGTCCATCTCCTGAAATGGAGCCCAGGATCGACCTCATCCAGTCGCCACCCACGATCAGGGGAGGGGCGCGGGGCAAGCTAGACGTACCCCGGGGGAGCTCGTGAAGGGAGGACAGCAGGCGCACAGGCTCGAGGTGCCCAGCAGGACGGACCACTTCTCCAACCGTCCCGGCGGCGGGGGTGCTGCTCGAGCTCGGCGCGCTCAAGGACAGTGGTGAAGACAAAGCTTGGGGGATGGACCCTCGGCCGTCTCCGCGAATTCGGCGGGAAGGGCCCTGAAAGGCCGCAATCAGCTGCAGGAACAGTAAGGTAAAGGAGTAGAGAGAGAAGAGGACTTACTCGTCCATGGCAAAGTACTTCCTGCACTTCAACGGGCGGCAAGGACGATCATCGCCACCCGGGGCCTCCTTCCTCTTGCGGAGGGCCTCGAAGTCTATGCGAAACCGGCCTAGGCGCTCGGCGCAAGGGTCGGTTTGTGGCATGGAGGAGGCGTCAAGGTGATCAGCGCCAAGGGAACCGGCCTGGGGGACGCTGCCGGGCGCCGCCTCATGAGGGGCGGCTGGGGCATCGGAAGCCCCAGCCTTAGGAGCTGTAGGCTGCAGCTCCTCACTTACCACTGCTCCAGGACGGGCCTCGGGGGATGCCACCTTCTGGGCTCCGCGCGGCGTCAGCATCTCGACATCGGCCCCCTCAGCTCCCGGCGGTTCTCGTCTCCCTGCTCCATCACCGGAGGCAGGACTGCCGTGGGCGACCGGGGGAGCGACCACAACAACTGGGTTCTCGCGGGGCCCCATGAGGCCGACCGGGCGCAGCCCCCATTCGTCGAAGCTGGGAATCTACCTCACAAAGTCAGCCCTGCCCGAGCAAAGATACAAGAGGGCGGCCACATGCCGGATGCTGCTTGGAGAAGGGTCGCTAGTCAAGGCCCTCAGCACCATCCTCTGTGCTTCGGGCGCCAGATCTTCTTCCTGGAGCTTCATGCGGTCTCCATGCCCTGCGAAGGTCCACATCGGACGGGAGTGGCGCTGGAGAGGGGCAATGCGGCATTGGAGGAACTCCCTCACCACCTGAGGCGCCATTACACCGAGCTCCCTCAAGTTCTTGAAGCGGCGCCAGACAAAGGCAAGATGAGGGCTTGTGAGCTCCTCATGATCCCAACCTGAGTTGGGAATAGCACGCAGTGTTGGATGCGGGAGCAGGGGGCTGGGCACCCTGACATCCACGTACAGCCACCGCTCTCTGAACCTGGCTGCAGGAGGAGGAAGGCTGAAATCGATCCCCGAATCAGCCGTCTCAGGCACGACGAGGAAGCTCACACACCCCGAGCATTGAGTTGGGTCACTCAGGCGCAAGGAGAAGAAGTGGCGCATGAGAGCAACAGAGGGAGGAATGCCCACCATGGCCTCGCAAACAAAGGCGAAGATAGCAAGGAGAGTAATGGACTCGGGACCATGATGCATCATGTGGATCTGGTAATGGGAGAGCACCGCATTGAAGAAAGCAGAAAAGGGGGGAACCAGACCCGCCCACAAGGTATCGGCGAAAAATCGGACCTTTGTGACGATCCTATTAAAGGAGGCATGGGACGCGAGCCAAACCTCGTCCTCCCACACTCGTTGAAGATAGAAGCAATGGCGGAGCGTACCTTGGCCACGGCTTCGATGTTGAGTATGATCGACTGATCGACGGCGGGAGCAACTGCCGGAGGCAAGCGCAGCGAAGGCGCGGGCTTCTTGCCCTTTCCCTTCTTCGTCGGTGCCATGGTGATGGGAAGAGGGGAGAAAGCTCGAGTTGGAATTGGAGGCAGAGGCCGGAGCTCGAGGGAGAAGGAAGGACAGGGAGCGTGCGAACGGAGAAAGGGGAATAACTGTGTGCAACCGCGGGTCCGCCTAGCCGGGAACGTAATGAGGGGCATGGGGAAACAGAGATGCCCACGTCCAATCAATCGCCACGCGGCGCCCAGGGCCACAGGCTATTGGGGCCCGCGGCGCTTCGCACTTGCCCCTTTGCTTCTCTGCTAAGCCAAGTCCGGGTGCGCCTTGGGCCCGGGGGCTTCTGTTGGCGTTCTGGGAATGGGGGTCCCCAGACTTGCCTGCCTGCGGCCCGTGGTGTGGCTCAAGCGGAGGCCCAGTCCAGCCCAGCTTCATCAGCTCAAGCTCAAGACCCTCGCGAGGGGCCAAGCCCCGCGGGGCGGACGACGGGAAGCTTCCTCAGGATCAGCCTCATCAGGCGGGCTCGCGAGGAGGCCGAGAGATCAAGGCAGGGTACCTCGCGAGGTGCCCGTGACGCAAGCCATGACGATCGAGATCAGGTGGGCTCCAGGCGGGCGCCGGCCTGCGCAGTGTCCTTGTTTCCCCTTCGGTGCAAAGGGGGCAAGCACATACCAAGGCACCAGGCAAAGGTTACTGTTTCGGTGCAACAAGACCAAGACCAGTGGAACGGAAGGATGGAGGTCACCGTGGAGCCCAGGACGGCGTCACCGTCAGAGTCTTTGGCAGTCGAAGACCAACTTTGGTCAGGATAAGTGTACTAGATGTTCCCCTTCAAAATGGCCAATTGTTGGCGCCCTTACCGCTCATTATTTGGGAAGAGGACCAGGGCCTCTATAAATAGAGCTAGCCACCACAGAGTAAGGGAGATTTTTTGGGTACACTAGAGAGAGAGAAGCGACTGAGCTCACCCAAGCAGTTCATCGCACCAGCTCAAGAACATCCCGCGTGAGGCTGTTCTACACTTGTATTGTTCCTCATCAGCCCCCGAGGCAATCCACCACACCACACACTAGATTAGGGTATTACACCACAATGGTGGTCTGAACTAGTATAAACCTCGTGTCTCCTGTGTGTTCATCTTTCTAGCTTAGATTCCTTGCGAGGCTTCGAGACGTGAGTTGGTAGGAGAGAGATCTTTGTGTGCACCCCAGAGTTCGAACCTCAAGGGTCTGCCGGAACCCGAAATCCGACAGCCGCCTACAGTTATGAGGAGTGGCTACCCAGGGGGAAGCCCCTAGTAAGATCGTAAGTATCTACACTTTTGTTATAACGCCGAACACACATATGCAGTCCAGCCTGGGCCCATCCCGAGGTATCTTCTTCGGATGGGTCTTTGAGCGATTCGGCGATGAATTCGCTCCCAAGCCACTTCCCCTCGGCCTGCGGACGACATAGAGGTGTTATCCCAAAGGCTCCTTGAGTAAGGGGAGACGATTCTGGAGACGCCTCAAGGCGAAACCAAAGATGCCGGGCTCACGGGGCGCAAGATCCCCGCGGACTGTGCCGACAGGAGCTGCAACAAGTCCGGCTCCCAGCCGGACACTATACCGGAGCCTTCAAAGGCTCCGGATTCAGGCAGGCAGCCCTTCACTAAGGAGGGCGAGCCATCCATGCCGATGACTTCCGCTACGCCAGGGGCGTCGGATAGTCTGCTGGAAGTGCTACGCAACGCTTCCATGGACGAAGAGCACTGCACTCTTATGAGTGCGATGATTCAGAAGGTTCTGTCCGCCAAGAGCGGACTAACCGAAGCCTGCACCAGCCTCCTAACAGGCTTTGAGGTAACTAAAAAGTGTGAAGTTATCACCCGATAGGTAGTAGCCTCTGATACTCTATTTGGTGTTCGAAACGAAAAGCCAAAAAAAGGGTCAATTATGATCCGCAGGAGTTTAATAGTAGGTGTTCATGTGAATAAACAGGTGGCACTGGTTGCCGCTGCTGCCCCACAGTGGAAGTCTCCAGACTCAAGCGGGACTTGGAGCAGGCCCAGGGGGAGCTCGGCCTCATTAAGAGGCAGCTCAAAGAAAACAAAGGTGAGTAAATACCCCATTCACATATCACAAAGGATAGAAAAAATTGGTGACCCTAAGAAAGTGTCATTATTTGGTAATAGGGGCCACGTCCTAAGTGGAGTCCCTGAAAAAGGCGTTGGACGAGGCCGAAGAGAAGCCGGCCATGGAGCGTATTAAGCGCGAAAAGAAGAATGCGAGGGTTGGCAAGGTGCAACAAGAGCTCTAGGAGCTCGGTAAGAAGTTCGAGTCCTTGGAGCGTGATTACAAGACGAAGGAGTCTGAGCTTGTGAAGGCCCTTGTGAGTATGAAAGACGCCAAGGCCAAAGCCGAAAAGACCAAGCAGGAAATCCAGGCAGCCAAGAAGATAGCGGCGGGTAAGACATTCTTAATGCAAAGCAAGCATGTGCATGAGGTGTTTCTTTTACTTACCTGAATTCGGAGCTCTCCAGGGGCATTCGCAGATCTGCCACGCAGCGTATCTGATGCTGCAGAGCTCTACCGCGCCGAGGAGGGGAGCTCCACAGAGAAGCTTTTCTGGTCCCAGTATGCTGGAGCCGAATAGTCGATGCCTCGGAGTGACCAACTGACGCAGTTGGTTGAACTCCATAGGGCGGCTGAAGTGGCTATGAAAGATTTCATAGTCCGGCTGTGGCCTGGTGAGTCGTTGCCCTCCAGCTACTTCGGCCTTATAAAGTGGATGGTGAATGCCTGTCCGTGGGTGGAAGTAATCAAGCGGTCCGTTTGCATTGAGGGTGCCCACCGAGCCTTTGCTCGTGGGAAGGTGCATTGGGGCAAGCTGGATGCGGAGAAGCTGGTGAAGGATGGACCAACAGAGGGCAAGGCGCATCGGTATCCGGAAAAGTATCATGATGGCGTTATGAAAGGCGCTCGTCTCGTGGCCGATGAATGTACCAAGGACACGATTTTAGAGTGAATTCACTTCTGTCATGTTTGTAATATAAAGACGAAGTTACTTGCACTATGTAGCGCTTTCTGATTTAAAATATTACCTTATGTGCGGTTGTTTATAAAATTCTGAAAGTAGGCCAGTCGTCGAATTCCGCCCCCACGTAACTAGTACTGGGGTGTTCATGGAAAACCTAGACACTCTTTATCCAAATATTTGGCTCCTAAAGGAGGTGTCTAGCGTAGCGAACAAGGCAATCAGACTATGCGGCTTTATAACCTTCACTTAGCCATAGAAGTCTACAATTTTAAATTTCGGCAAAGCCCCTAGAATTCGGAAGGCCGAATTGGGGCGCTATATATGCCTAAATTGGGCGAGGCCGATTCCTCGCCTAAAGCGGAAAAATCTTTAAGGATTTAAGACCTCTCGAACAGCGACCAGCTCTCGCAACATCATGCTGGTCTGTTTTCGGCTTTCTCTACTGAGGTGCTCGTCTGGAAGAACCAGGGCACAATCACAGTAGTTCTCCCTGCGCTACCTTAGCCAATATAACGGAACGTAAGGTAGCAAAACAAGGGAGCCGGGCTAACCCAACTATGGATCCAAGACATGATTCGGAGCTGATGCATATAGTGCTATAAGTTCGGGGTGCCGCACTGCTGAAAGTGTTCGGACTTGTCTTGCCGTATTACGGGGCGCCATAAGAAGCCCCTGGCAAAATAAACGTACTAGAGTGTATGGATGCAATAGTAAATAAACATTTATAGAAAAAATGTGCAGATAGGAATAATAAGCTGACGTTGTATATAATCTTCCATTGATGTATAATACGTCTAAGCGTATGTTTACAACGAATGCATTAAGCAGAGATAAATAGGACTATTTGACATGTCCTATCCAAGGGCAGGTCTCATATAGGTATATAAAACAGGTATTAATGATCATGAATAGATTCCACCTGGGTATTCCTTTTTGTGCGCGACGCCTTTTGCCTCCTTGGATTTCTCTCTTGTGAAAGTCCGATAATCTGGCTCTTCTGGAGAGGCTGCCTGAAAGCGGGTTCCTGAAAGATAAAGGGGGTTATTAAAGTGTGTTACGGCTGACCCGCACTGTTGACTATACCACTATTGCGCCTCTGCCTATGCCCATGATATTTTGAGTGCGTAATTGTGTACGCGCGACACGAATGCTGCCCTAATGGGATTGGAGCGGAGGCCGGACTGCTAGTCGCGCTCATGGCGTGCCTAGCGATCCTGTTGTAGGGCACTTCGGACTCGCTTGACGGTGTTCGGAGTTGGTGTCGCCGGATTGGTGGTTTGCCGGGGGAAGCCGCTTTGTACTTCTGCCGCGAGGGCTACAGTATGTTCTTCTGTTCGGAGAGAGCGATCCATGTTTCCGTTGACTGTTATGACCCCATGAGGTCCTGGCATCTTGAGCTTAAGGTATTCATAGTGTGGCACCGCATTTAATCGAGCGAATGTGGTTCGTTCGAGCAGTGCGTGATAACCACTGTGGAAAGGGACGATGTCGAAGATTAATTCCTTGCTTCGGAAGTTATCCGGAGATCCGAAGACCACCACAGTTTTATAGAGCCCGTGCAGCGGGCCTCTACCCCTGGAATTACACCTTTAAAGGTAGTTTTGGTGGGCTTGATTCTTGAAGGGTCGATGCCCATTTTGCACACTGTGTCCTGGTAAAGCAGGTTCAGGCTGCTGCCTCCGTCCATAAGGACTCGTGTGAGGTGAAATCCGTCAATGATTGGGTCTAGAACCAATGCGGCCGAACCGCCGTGACGGATGCTGGTAGGGTGATCCCTACGATCAAAGGTGATCGGACAGGCTGACCATGGGTTGAATTTTGGGGCGACTGGCTCCATCGCATAGACGTCCCGTAGTGCTCGCTTCTGTTCCCTTTTGAGGATGTGGGTAGCGTAGGTTATGTTGGCCGTTTTCACCTGGGGAGGAAATTTCTTCTGGCCCCCGTGTTCGGACGCCGGGGCTCATCGTCATCGTCACTGTGTAGCCCCTTGTCCTTGTTCTCGGCATTTATCTTGCTGGCCCGCTTGAAAACCCAACAGTCTCTATTAGTGTGATTTGCTGGCTTATCCGGGGTGCCGTGAATTTGGCATGAGTGGTCAAGTATGCGGTCCAGACTGGACGGTCCCTGATTGTTTCTTTTGAACGGCTTTTTCCGCTGACCGGATTTTGAGCCACTGAATCCGGCATTGACTGTCGTGTCTTCAGTGTTATCGCCATTGTTCCAACGCTTATGTCTGTTATGCCGTGGCTTGCCGTTATTGTCGCGGACGTCTGAAGTGCCTGAGTTTATTGGCGTGGTGCTGCTGCGAGCCAACCAGCTATCCTCGCCTGCGCAAAAGCGTGTCATGAGTATCGTGAGGGCCGCCATGGATTTTGGTTTTTCCTGGCCGAGGTGCCGGGCAAGCCCCACGTCGCGGATATTATGCTTAAAGGCCGCCAGGGCTTCGACATTCAGACAGTCGATAATTTGGGTCTTTTTAGTTAGGAACCGAGTCCAGAATTTTCTGGCTGACTCTCTGGGCTATTGGGTAATGTGGCACAAGTCATCAGCATCCGGTGGTCGCACGTATGTGCCCTTTAAGTTGTCGAGGAAAGCGTCCTCCAGGTTTTCCCAACTGCCAATGGAATTTGCCGGCAAGCTATTTAGCCAGTCCTGGCTGGTCCTTTGAGCTTAAGGGGAAGATACTTTATGGCGTGTAGATCGTCTCCGCGGGCCATGTGAATGTGGAGAAGGAAATCTTTGATCTATACTGCGGAGTCTGTTGTGCCATCGTATGATTCAATGTTCACGAGTTTAAACCCTTCTGGGAATTCATGATCCATTACTTCATCAGTGAAGCAGAGGGGGTGTGCGGCGCCTCTGTGCCAGGCTATGTCGCGACGCATTCCGACTAAGTCTGGTCGGTTGTGTTCAGCCCGGCCGGATTCACTGTTAGTGTATCCGGTATGACGGTCATCGTCATGTGCTGTGGTGCGCCCCCGTGATCCGTAGATCGATCTTGGTTGTCCTGCGTTGTTTTCCAATCTGTCTCGCAGGTCCTGCGTATTGCCCCGGGCCATAGTAAACTCGCGTGGGGGTGCGGGCTGGTATTCGGGCTGATATGTCGTTTTATCCCAGCCACGAGGTGGCCGGTCAGCCGCGTGGCGCTCGAGTCCATATTCCTCGGCTGCCAGGACTTCTGTCCATCTGTCTATGAGCAGGTCTTGATCAACTTGAAGCTGCTGCTGCTTCTTTTTCAGGCTCCCCGCAGTGGCCATAAGCCGGCGCTTGAAGCGCTCCTGGTCCACGGGGTCCTCGGGCATGCCGAACTCGTCGTCGCCGAGGCTAATCTCATCTTCGGCGTCGCCGGGGGCATGTAGTGTCCTGCTCCGGATACCCGTCCGCCGCCTGTTCGTCTGGGCTGTCCTGCCCATCTTCCTGCTCGGCCTGCTCGAAGGCAGGCTGATCGGGGTTGTATTCATCTTCGGCGTCGTCCAGATTGTTTTCGTCTCCGGTGTCGGTATTGCTGTGGCGGGGCTTGGAGCGGCGCTGGCGACGCCCATGCTTTGCTTTCTTCTTTGAGGGGTTATCCTCGATTGCCTCATCGCCATTGGTTTCTTTCGAAGTGTCCACCATATATATGTCATATGAAGAGGTGGCTGTCCACCGCCCCGTGGGTGGTGGTTCCTGTTCTTCTCCTACATCGTCATCCAAACCGTCGATGTCTTCGGAGTCGAAGTCAAGCACGTCGGTCAAATCATCGATCGTGGCTATGAAGTGGGTGGTGGGTGGGCAACGAATTCCTTTGTCGCCAGCTTCCCACTCGAGCCGGACATAGTTCGGCCAAGAGTCTCCTGACAAAGAGAGAGATTTTAACGAGTTTAGCATGTCGCCAAAGGGCGAGCGCTGGAAGATATCCGCAGCGGTGAACTCCATTACCGGAGCCCAACTAGGTTCGGCGCACTCGGAGGTGCGCGGACTGGAACCGGCAGTCGGATACAAGTCTGGGGGTCCGGCGTCATAGGCTTCCTTGGGGGTGAAGTCTATGTTCGGCTCTACCGCCGATGGGTGTGCGGCCTCCGGAGCGGGGTCCATCCACCCGTCCCTGGGCGACGCAATCTGCCCCGGATTTAGGTCCGGGACTCCTGCAGGGGCGATATCCTGAGCACTATCCGACAGCAGGTCTAGGCCGTGCACATCGTGACTGTCCGGCGCTCCTGGCATAGGCCCGAATCTGTTGAAGATCAAGTCTCCGCGGATATCGGCCATGTAGTTTAGGTTTCCGAACCTGACCTAATGGCCAGGGGCGTAGCTGTCGATCTGCTCCAGGTGGCCAAGCGAATTGGCCCGCAGTGCGAAGCCGCCGAACACGAAGATCTGTCCGGGAGAGAAAGTCTCACCCTGGACCGCGTTGTTGATGATTGGAGGAGCCATCAAGCCTTGGAGCGACGACACAGAGGAACTCTCAATGAAAGCACCAATTTTGGTGTCAAAATCGGTGGATCTCGGGTAGGGGGTCCCGATCTATGCGTCTAAGGCCAATGGTAACAGGAGGTAAGGGACACAATGTTTACCCAGGTTCGGGCCCTCTCGATGGAGGGAAAACCCTACTTCCTGCTTGATTGATATTGATGATTTGGTTGTTACAAGAGTTGATCTACCACGAGATCGTAGAGGCTAAACCCCAGAAGTTAGCGTATGATGATTATGAATGTTGTGATCGTCCTCATACGGACCGAACTCTCTGGTTTATATAGACACCGGAGAGGGCTAGGGTTTACATGGAGTTGGTTACAAGGAAGGAAATACAATATCCGAATCGCCAAGCTTGTCTTCCATGCAAAGGAGAGTCCCATCCGGAAACGAGACGAAGTCTTGTGTCTTGTATCTTCATAGTCCAACAGTCCGGCCAAAGTATATAGTCCGGCTGTCCGGATACCCCCTTATCCAGGACTCCCTCAATGGCCACCGACCTACTTCTTCCTCCTATATATACCCACGTACCCCGAGAACATCAGAACAAGCCACGAAAACCTAGTTCCACTGCCGCAACCTTCTGTATCCGCAAGATCCCATCTTGGAGCCTTCACCAGCGCTCCGTCGGAGGGGGAATCAACCACGGAGGGCTTCTACATCAACACCATAGTCCCTCCGATGAGTTGTGAGTAGTTTACCACAGACCTTTGGGTCCATAGTTATTAGCTAGATGGCTTCTTCTCTCTTTTTGGATCTCAATAAAATGTTCTCCTCGATCTTCTTGGAGATTGATGCGTCCATTTTCCATCATGCTTTTATATCAATATTTATTGCATTATGGGCTATTATTAAACATTATATCTCAATACTTATGGCTATTCTCTTATTTTATAAGGTTTACCATGAAGAGGGGGAATGCCGGCAGCTGGACCCCCTATCTCCTGGGCCCCCTGGTGGCCCTTCGGTTCCCATCTTCTGCTATATGAAGAATTTTACCCTGGAAAAAAATCAGATGCAAGCTTACGGGACGAAACTCCGCCGCCACGAGGCGGAACCTTGGCGGAACCAATCTAGAGCTCTGGCAGAGCTGTTCTGCCAGGGAAACTTCCCTCCGGGAGGGGGAAATCATCACCATCGTCATCACCAACGATTCTCTCATCAGGAGGGGGTCAATCTCCATCAACATCTTCACCAGCACCATCTCCCCTCAAAACCCTAGTTCATCTCTTGTATCCAATCTTGTATCAAAACCACAAATTGGTACCTGTGGGTTGCTAGTAGCGTTGATTACTCCTTGTAGTTGATGCTAATTGGTTTACTTGGTGGAAGATCATATGTTCAGATCCTTAATGCATATTAATACTCCTCTGATTATGAACATGAATATGCTTTGTGAGTAGTTACGTTTGTTCCTGAGGACATGGGTGAAGTCTTGCTATTAGTAGTCATGTGAATTTGGTATTCATTCGATATTTTGATGATATGTATGTTTTCTTTCCTCTAGTGGTGTTATGTGATCGTCGACTACATGACACTTCACCATTATTTGGTCCTAGAGGAAGGCATTGGGAAGTAATAAGTAGATGATGGGTTGCTAGAGTGACAGAAGCTTAGACCCTAGTTTATGCGTTGCTTCGTAAGGGGCTGATTTGGATCCATATGTTTAATGATGTGGTTAGGTTTACCTTAATACTTCTTTTGTAGTTGCGGATGCTTGCAATAGTGGTTAATCAAAAGTGGGATGCTTGTCCAAGTAAGGGAAGTACGCAAGCACCGGTCCACCCACATATCAAATTATCAAAGTACCGAACGCGAATCATATGAGCGTGATCAAAACTAGCTTGACGATAATTCCCACGCGTCCTCGGGAGCTCTTTTCTCATTATAAGAAATTGTCCAGGCTTGTCCTTTGCTACAAAAAGGATTGGGCCACCTTGCTGCACTTTATTTACTTTCATTGCTTGTTACTTGTTACAATTTATCTTATCACAAAACTATCTGTTACCTACAATTTCAGTGCTTGCAGAGGAAACCTTACTGAAAACCACTTGTCATTTCCTTCTGCTCCTCGTTGGGTTCGACACTCTTACTTATCGAAAGGACTACGATAGATCCCCTATACTTGTGGGTCATCAAGACTCTTTTCTGGCGCCGTTGCCGGGGAATGAAGCGCCTTTGGTGAGTGGAACATGGTGAGGAAACATTCATATAGTGTGCTGAAATTTTTTGTCACTTGTTACTTTGGAAACTAATCCTTTGAGGGGCTTGTTCAAGGTATCTTCACCCCGACTAGAAGAGCAAAGAGTTGCTCCTCAACCTACTGAACCTACTGAAAATATTTACTTTGAGATTCCTTTGGGTATGATAGAGAAGCTGCTAGATAATCCCTTTGCAGGAGATGGAACATTGCATCCCGATTTACACCTTATCTTTGTGGATGAAGTTTGTGGATTATTTAAGCTTGCAGGTATTACCGATGATGTTGTCAAAAGGAAGGTATTCCCTTTATCTTTGAAGGGAGATGCATTGACATGGTATAGGCTATGTGATGATACGTGATCTTGGAATTATAAACGATTGAAGTTGGAATTTCACCAGAAGTTCTATCCTATGCATCTTGTTCATCGTGATCATAATTACATATATAATTTCTGGCCTCGCGAAGGAGAAAGCATCGCTCAAGCTTGGGGGAGGCTTAAGTCAGTGTTATATTCATGCCCCAATCATGATCTCTCCAGAGAAATGATTATTCAAAAAATTTATGCTCGACTTTCTCCCAATGATCGCAACATGCTTGATACTTCCTATGCTGGTTCTTATATGATGAAAACTATTGAATTCAAATGGGACTTATTGGAAATAATTAAACGCAACTCTGAAGATTGGGGTTCCAACGATGGTAAGGAGTCAGGTATAACACCTAAGTTTGATTGTGTTAAATCTTTTATGGATACCGATGTTTTTCGTGGATTTAGCGCTAAGTATGGACTTGACTCTGAGATAGTAGCTGCTTTTTGTGAATCTTTTGCTACTCACGTTGATCTCCCTAAGGAGAAGTGGTTTAAATATAATCCTCCCATTGAAGTAAAAGTAGTTGCACCTATTACAGTTGAAGAAAAGACCGTCACTTATAGTGATCCTATTGTTCCTACTACTTATGTTGAGAAACCTCCTTTTCCTGTTAGGATAAAGGATCATGCTAAAACTTCGACTGTTGTTCGTAAGAGTAATACTAGGACTTATACACCTCCTGAGCAAATCAAAGTTGAACCTAGTATTGCTATGGTTAAAGATCTCTTGGATGATGATTTAGATGGGCATGTTATTTATTTCTATGGTGAGACTTCTAATATTGTTAGACCAGATGCTAAGATACATAGAACTGTTGTAGGCATGCCTGTTATTTCTATTAAAATAGGAGATGATTGCTATCATGGCTTATGTGATATGGGTGCTAGTGCTAGTGCAATACCCTATGACTTATATAAAGAAAGTATGCATGATATTGCACCCGCTGAATTGGAAGGTATTGATGTTACTATCAAGCTTGCCAATAGAGATATTATTTCACCAATTGGGATTGTTAGAGATGTTGAAGTCTTGTGTGGGAAGGTTAAATATCCTGCTGATTTTCTTGTTCTTAGTTCCCCACAAGATGATTTTTGTCCCATTATTTTTGGTAGACCCTTCTTGAATACTGTTAAAGCTAGGATTGATTGCGAAAAGGATACTGTTACAATTGGCTTAGGTGATATGTCTCATGAGTTTAATTTTGCTAAGTTTCATAGACAACCCCGTGATAAAGAATCACCTAGTAAGGATGAGATTATTGGTCTTGCTTCTATTGTCGTGCCTCCTACTGATCCGTTAGAACAATATTTGCTAGACCATGAAAATTAAATGTTTATGAATGAAAGATGGGAAATAGATGAAGTGTTCCTTCAACAGGAACCTATTCTGAAAAACAACCTATCCGTTGAAATTCTAGGGGATCCCCCTCCACCCAAGGGTGATCTCGTGTTTGAACTCAAACCATTACCTGATAATCTTAAGTATGCTTATCTTGATGAAAAGAAAATATATCCTGTTATTATTAGTGCTAACCTTTCAGAGCAAGAAGAAGAAAGATTATTGAAAACTCTAAAGAAGCACCGTGCTGCTATCGGATATACTCTGGATGATCTCAAGGGCATTAGTCCCACGCTATGCCAACACAAAATTAAATTGGAGGAAGGTGCCAAACCAGTTAGAGATCCTCAACAACACTTGAATCCTAAGATGAAAGAAGTGGTACGAAAGGAGATACTAAAGCTCCTTGAGGCAGGTATAATTTATCCCATTGCTGATAGTGATTGGGTAAGCCATGTCCATTGTGTTCCTAAAAAGGAGGTATTACTGTCGCCCCTAATGATAAAGATGAATTGATCCTGCAAAGAATTATTACAGGTTATAGGATGGTAATTGATTTCTGTAAATTAAATAAAGCTACTAAGAAAGATCATTACCCTTCACCTTTTATTGATCAAATGCTAGAAAGAGTATCCAAACACACACATTTCTGCTTTCTAGATGGTTATTTTGGTTTCTCTCAGATACCTGTGTCAGCGGGGGATCAATCAAAAACTACTTTTACTTGCCCTTTTGGTACTTTTGCTTATAGACGTATGCCTTTTGGTTTATGTAATGCACCTACTACCTTTCAAAGATGCATGATGGCTATATTCTCTGACTTTTGTGAAAAGATTGGTGTGGTATTCATGGATGATTTCTCCATTTATGGATCCTCTTTTGATGATTGCTTGAGCAACCTTGAGTGAGTTTTGCAGAGATGTGAAGACACTAGTCTCGTCTTGAATTGGGAAAAGTGCCACTTTACGTTAATGAAGCATTGTCTTGGGGCATAAGATTTCTGAGAGAGGTATTGAAGTTGATAGAGCTAAAGTTGATGCAATTGAAAAGATGCCATGTCCCAAGGACATAAAAGGTATAAGAAGTTTCCTTGGTCATGCCGGTTTTTATAGGCGGTTCATTAAGGATTTTTCTAAAATCTCTAGGCCTCTGACTAATTTATTGCAAAAAGATATTCCTTTTGTCTTTGATGATGATTGTGTAGAAGCATTTGAAATACTTAAGAAAGCTTTGATCACTGCACCTATTGTTCAGCCACCTGATTGGAATCTACCCTTTGAAATTATGTGTGATGCTAGTGATTATGTTGTAGGTGATGTTCTAGGTCAAAGAGTTGATAAGAAATTGAATGTTATCCAGTATGCTAGTAAGACTCTTGATACTGCCCAGAGAAATTATGCTACTACTGAAAAAGAATTCTTAGCAGTTGTGTTTGCTTGTGATAAGTTCAGACCCTATATTGTTGATTCCAAAGTTACTATTCACACTGATCATGCTGCTATTAAATATCTTATGGAAAAGAAAGATGCTAAGCCTAGAATCATTAGATGGGTTCTCTTGCTCCAAGAATTTGATTTGCATATTATTGATAGAAAGGGAGCCGAGAATCCCGTTGTAGACAAATTGTCTAGGTTAGAGAATGTTCTTGATGACCCACTGCCTATTGATGATAGCTTTCCTGATGAACAATTAGCGGTCATTAATGCTTCTCGTACTGCTCCTTGGTATGCTGATTATGCTAATTACATTGTTGCTAAATTTATACCACCTAGTTTCACATACCAGCAAAAGAAAAAGTTCTTTTATGATTTAAGACATTACTTATGGGATGACCCACACCTTTATAAAGAAGGAGTAGATGGTGTTATTAGATGTTTTGTACCTGAGCATGAACAGGAATAGATCCTACGCAAGTGTCACTATGAATCATATGGACGACACCACGCTGGAGATAAAACTGCACATAAGGTATTGCAATATGGTTTTTATTGGCCTACTCTCTTCAAAGATGCTCGTAAGTTTGTCTTATCTTATGATGAATGTCAAAGAATTGGTAATATTAGTAGACGTCAAGAAATGCCTATGAATTATTCTCTTGTTATTGAACCATTTGATGTTTGGGGATTTGATTATATGGGACCTTTTCCTGCCTCTAATGGTTACACACATATTTTAGTTGCTGTTGATTACGTTACTAAGTCGGTAGAAGCTATTCCAACTAGTAGTGCTGATCATAACACCTCTATTAAGAAGCTTAAAGAATTTATTTTTCCGACGTTTGGAGTCCCTAGATATCTTATGACTGCTGGTGGTTCACATTTTATTCATGGTGCTTTCCGTAAGATGCTTGCTAAGTATGATGTTAATCATAGAATTGCATCTCCTTATCACCCGCAGTCTAGTGGTCAAGTAGAGTTGAGCAATAGAGAGCTCAAATTAATTTTGCAAAAGACTGTCAATAGATCTAGAAAGAATGGGTCCAAAAAACTTGATGATGCATTATGGGCCTATAGAACTGCATACAAAAATCCTATGGGTATGTCTCCGTATAAGCTGGTTTATGGAAAAGCATGTCACTTACCTCTGGAACTTGAACATAAAGCATATTGGGCTATTAAAGAGCTCAACTATGACTTCAAACTTGCCGGTGACAAGAGGTTATTTGATATTAGCTCACTTGCTGAATGGAGAACCCAAGCCTATGAGAATGCCAAGCTATTCAAAGAAAAAGTCAAACGCTGGCATGACAAAAGGATACAAAAGTGTGAGTTTAACGTAGGTGATTATGTATTATTATTCAACTCTCGTTTAAGATTTTTTGCAGGAAAACTTCTCTCTAAATGGGAAGGTCCTTACATTATCGAGGAGGTCTATCGTTCCGGTGCCATGAAAATCAACAACTTCGAAGGCACAAGTCCGAGGGTGGTGAACGGTCAAAGAATCAAACATTATATCTCAGGTAATCCTATCAATGTCGAAACTAATATTATTGAGACCATAACCCCAGAGGAATACATAAGGGACACTTTCCAGAACATTCCAGACTCCAAAAAGGAATAAGTATGTGGTACGGTAAGTAAACCGACTCCAAAACAATTCTAATGGCAATTTTTATCCATTTTGGAATATTTAAGAATTTTGGAAAGAAAGAAGTAGTCCGGGAAGGATACGAGGCCTCCACGAGGATGAATGGCGCGCCCACCCTTCCTAGGCATGCCCCCCTGTCTCGTGGCCACCTCGTGTGCCTCCCGGACTCCATTCTCTTGCATGTTACGTAGTTTGGTCGGTAGAAATTCATTATATAATCTCCCGAAGGCTTCGACCACCGTATCACGCAAATATCTTCTGTTTGTGTTTCGAGCTGTTTCTGTCGCAGATTTAGAGCAAGATGTCTTCTCAACAGTCTGTCAGGGAAAGTCAGGTGTCACACCCGACGCCAAGTCCAGAAGCAAACAGTGATGCTTATCACTTTGGACCATCAACGGAGGACGAGATGGAGGCCGACTTGAAAAGGATAGATGCCATGGAGGAAGACCAAGAAGTTACCTCTCGCTTCCAAGCAGGATTCAAGATGGGGGAACTACATAGCTCGGCTATCCCAAATTTGGTCATCCCTTCCAACGTTAAATTTCTTTCTTATGAAAATATGAAAAAGAGCGTCACTTGTTCTCCAGAAGCTATGCAACATCCTTAGGTAAAAGGAGCTTTAGCCGTCACAGGCAAGCTCCGCAAAGAAATCCTGGACCTCAAATAACAAGTCAATAAGCTCGAGGAGGAGAATCGTATCCTGAGGGGTGTCGGTGTCAAAACCGGCGGATCTCGGGTAGGGGGTCCCGAACTATGCGTCTAAGACTAATGGTAACAGGAGGCTGGGGACACGATGTTTACCCAGGTTCCGGCCCTCTCGATGGAGGTAAAACCCTACTTCCTGCTTGATTAATATTGATGATATGGGTAGTACAAGAGTTGATCTACCACGAGATTAGAGAGGCTAAACCCTAGAAGCTAGCCTATGGTATGATTGGTGTTGTGTCCTACGGACTAAACCCTCCGGTTTATATAGACACTGGAGTGGGCTAGGGTTACACAGAGTCGGTTTACAGAGGAGGAGATCTACATCCGAATCGCCAAGCTTGCCTTCCACACCAAGGAGAGTCCCATCCGGACACGGGACGAAGTCTTCTGTCTTGTATCTTCATAGTCCAACAATCCGGCCAAAGTATATAGTCCGGCTGTCCGGATACCCTCTTATCCAGGACTCCCTCAGTAGCCCCTGAACCAGGTTTCAATGACAATGAGTCCGGCGCGTAGATTATCTTCGGCATTGCGAGGCGGGTTCCATCTCTGAATACTTCAAGATAAATTTCGAACACAAGGACCGTGTACGGCTCTGTAAGATAAATTCCATATACCACCGTAGAGAGAATAATAATCCTTCAATCCAATCTGCTGACAATTCTTCGAAAAGTGACATCACGCCACGGTCCGGTTTTTACTTGAACCGTTTTTTACAGCTTGCTACCGCACACACCACGAGGCTGTTTCCTTGGCATGTCTTGTCAGGGCAGAGATCGTGTCCCCCTTACTACGGGATTCTCATCAATACGGGTATGGGTAATCCAACCGTGCCTGTTGGCATGACCCCATATTTTTAGGCAAGTCCCGAACGACCACGTTCGGGGACGCTTGATATTCTTCCCCCCTTTATAAAGGAGATGAGGCCTACCCTTCTATCTCCACGCTCGCACATCTCGCACCCTGAGTTCCAACACCCAAAGATCAAGCCTAAGCATCGCGGATCTTCGATTATGTCCGGATCTGACCATCAAGGCCGATGGATGGCTTCCTCTGTCACAGAGGAGGATATTGCGAAGCTCAGGGGCCCCGGGTATTTGACCGCTGATGTCAAGCACATGCTTCTTGCTCCCGAACAGGTTATCCCCACTCCCGAAACCAGCGAGAGTGTCGTATTTGTTTCCCACTTCCTCCGGGGATTAGGTCTTACTCTTGACCCTTTTGTGAGGGGGCTCATGTTCTACTACGGGCTAGATTTCCACGATGTAGCTCTGGACTCCATCCTCCACATCTCATAATTTATCGTTGTGTGTGAAGCCTTCCTCCGCATCACCCCCCACTTCGGCCTATGGCTCAAGACCTTCAATGTGAAGCCGAAGATGATTGAGGGGCGACACGCAGAGTGCAGAGGTGCCATAATAAGTAGGAACGTCGATGCCCCGTGGCCCGAAGGCTCCTTCCCGGAGGTATCTGATTTATGGCAACGAAGGTGGTTCTATGTCACAGCTCCTCGAGGCTCAAAGTGGGCGGCTGCGCCCGCCTTCCGCTCGGGCCCTCCACCTCAACTGGCATCGTGGGCCAACGTGGGACTAAACTGGGGGCCTGCGAACCATGTACCAATGCTGCAAAGCCACATTCAAGAGCTCCTCGAGAGGGACATTAGTCTTGTCAAAATAATCCAGGTAATGCTAGTTCGGCGGATCCTGTCGTGCAAACGTCGACCTCTCCGGATGAGGGAATTCAATCCAGAAGGTCTGCGAGCCATCCAGCATTTCTTCGGCATGGCGCCCAAAGGGATGTATAAGTTGTTCTTCGGACCACAAATAGAGTGTCCGGACACCACCGAGGATGCGGGCCTGAGCTGCAATCGCCTCGATACCCAAGTAAGTAACCCTATAACCGAACACCTTGCTTATATCTGTCATAGCATTGTTCTGAACACTGTTTCCAGCCAGGATTAGCTTAGTAAGGCGAAGAGGGTCAGGTGTCGGGCCCCGCTTCCCGAAGGCTCGCCTGGCCCGACAATGGCCAGGATTCTTGAACGGACATTAAGTCAGGTGCCACCAGAGAAAGCCGAAGGGAAGAGTGGGGAGGCCAAGGGTGGGCCTCACACATTGCGCATCCGAACCGGGGGGATTAACTTCTCCATGGAGGAGGAGAATCGGGGAGGAGAATCTGAGGTTCCCTCCCCCTGTGGAAAGAAGAGGGCCGCCTCCAAAGACTTGGAGACGGGGGTGCCTAAACAAGGGAAGAGAACTTCACCAAAGGGCCCTTCCCCGAAGGGCGTCCTCACCGCACCGTTCCCGCAAACAGGCAAGCCCTCCACCGAGCTGTAAATTTAATTAAACAAGGAACTTATTGTGTTTTCCTCTGAGTGTAATAACCGGGACCTGTTTTTGTAGTCCGGTCTACAGTTCATCTCAACAGGGCTCGTCCTTGGGGGATCTTCCTCCGGAGATGATGGAGAGTGAAACCCCACCTGCCTCTCTGTCCCGTGAAGCTGGCGACCCTGAGGTATCGTCACGGAGGAGTCCAGATCCAATGGGGCCAGAAGCTAACACTTCGGCCGCCCCGCGCCCGGCGTGCTCGGCTCCTGTGGCGGACCAGGAAAAGGGTCCAGGAGAGTCTGGTGTCTGACCAAACACGCTGATGGGCCTCCAAGAGTTAGCTGCCCTCTTGGAGGATCATCGTACACTAATGGGTACGGTGTTGGAGAAAATCTCCTCCACCACAAGCGGTTTAAACGAAGCTTTCAAGAGCCTGCTCAAAGGCTTTGAGGTAAGCCGCCAAAATTTGCAGCTTTTAGTTGTACCGCATGCGATACATGCGCTCTGTATAGATAGTAGCCCCTGTGACTGTGGATGCCAGCCGATGGAGGCAAACGGAGGATCATACTCCCAGATAATAATCGCACTTGTAATGATGTGCAGGTTGCTAAGGGTTTGGCTGTAGATCAAGCCGCTGAATGCGCCGAATTGAGGCGGCAAATTGACATGGTGGAGGCCGACGTCACGCTTGTTAACAAGCGATTCGAGGAGTCGCAGAGTATGATTTCCTATATCCACATATATTTTGGGAAATTTCAAGAAGGTTGTAATATTAATGTGATGTGATGTAGTTGCAGGCGGAGCTGCTGCCGTTGAGGCCCTGAGGGTGGAGCTTTCCCTTGCCAAGGAACAAGCCCGGGTTAGCAATGTGGCTGCTCTAAAGGCAGCCGAGGAGTTGAAAGCCGAACAGGCCGCTCATCTCCGAAGCGACGAAAAGATAGCCGAGATGGCTGTGGAGCTAAGGGACGCCGCCGGCCGGTATGAGCTTCTCGAGAAAGAGAATCAGGCGAAGGCGCCTGAACTAAAGAAGGCGCTGGACTCGGCTAAAGAGACGCGTTCTGAGATTAGAGACACGCGGAAGGAACTTCGACAAGCCGGGGAGATCGCAGCTGGAAATCATTATTTGTTGCGAATGAAGTTTTTAGATCCAAAGTATGCTCCATTGGATAAGCTATGGAGTGCCGCAGATAAGTATGCGGACTTGGCGAAGAGTGCGGCTGATGCAACCAGGTTGTTCAAGGACCATGAAGATAATGAAATAGAAAGACTGTTCTGGTCGCAGTTTAATGCGCCAGCACGCTCCTTGCCCTTGAGTGAGAAGATGGCCGCTATAGCCGAGCTTCATAGGTTGTCCGACCTTGCAATGAGGTCTGTGATAGACCATCTATGGCCGAAGGGGCCGAAGCCGGACAGTTACTTTGGTTTGGTGCAGCAATTATTTGGCGCCAGAGCGCAGATCGATGCCGTGAAGAGATCGGTGTGCATAGAGGGTGCGCAGATGGCTCTTGCCCATGTGAAAACATACTGGGCGGATATGGAGGCCACCAGCATTGCAACCCAGGGTCTGGCAGGAAGCCAAGACCCAGCCGAGCACTATTTTGAGCAGGTCATAGAAGGTGCCCGTAGAATAGAGGCGCAGTGCTCAAAGAATGTCATGTTTGAGTGACGATTCTATTAAATGTAAACAATTATGTGTTCGATTATTGCCTGAAAGTATTATAATGTCTCCTGTATGGCTGTTTATGTATGCATATAATGTGAAAGTTAGCAGTCGTTGGCTTCGGCCCCCACGCATACAATGCGGGGGTGTTTGAGAAAATATACGTGAACACACTTGATCCAACATCTTGGTCCGTTAAGGAGGTGATCGCACGTCGAACCAGGCAACCGGACTTTATAGCTGTAACACTTTACACTTAGCCATAGGAGTTTGTAAGGTGGGGCTACTATGTAGCCCCTGGTACTTCCGCGAGCGTCCGGATACGATGCGCGTGCTTGACTGGTAGACCGGTCCTTCGTTAATGCGGAGGAATCCTATAGACTCTGATTAGTCCTCGATTGGTTGACCAGTCTCTCGCTGTATCATGACAGTCAGTTTTCGTGCGGAATAACCAGGGCACAATCGCAGTAGTTCTCCTTTGGCCGCCTTAGCCGATAGAACGGAACGTAAGGCAGCAAACCCAGGAGCCGGGCTAACCCAACATTTGACCAAAGACATGATTCGGAGCTGATGCATATAAGGCCAAACTCGTGACGCCGAACACTCCCGAAGGTATTCGGACTTTGTAATATATATTGGGCTGAATGAAGTCCTTGACCCTGTGATTCCAGGTACGTGAATTGATCTGTCGTGGCCAAAAGCCTAGAATTCCGGTATCCCTTATAGGTTTATGAAATACCCATGGGACGTCGAGCAACAAGAGACAGTAAAGAAGGTTTATGCAGGGGCTTAATCTAAAGAAAAACCTGTTGGCGGGGCCCTGCTGCACGTCTGCGCCTGTGTCTCCATTGTGCCATATCCTGGGAGGGTGTCGCACTGGTAGTGTTTGTAGAAAAGAAAAAGGAAATCGTGCGAAAAGTTAATTATGCTCGAGAAATGTTCGAGATCCGGCCTGTTAATGAGGCAAGCCGAATTGTGGGATTTTGCTACATGTTTGCAGCCCCTGGCTCGGGTTTATCCGAGCCATTTTGAAAAATGGTGTATTGGACGCGTCCTATGTTCTGGTGGGAGAGGCCGCCTAGAGTCCGGCAGTGGGAACTGCCGCATACTGCTTTGTGTTTCCGCTAACCATGATGACGTCGCGTGGACCGGGCATCTTGAGTTTAAGGCAGGCGTAGTTCGGTATTGCATTAAAGCAAGCGAAGGCTGTTCTTCCAAGTAGTGCATGATAATCGCTGCTGAAGGGGGCGATGTTGAAGAGTAGGTTCTCGCTTCTGAAGTTGTCGGGAGAACCGAATATCACTTGTAATACGAGGGAGCCCCAGTAGTGGCTACTACGCCTGGAATCACTCCATTGAAGGTGGCGTTATTTTGACTTATTCTGGATGGGTCTACCCCCATCTTGCGGATGGTGTCTTAATATATCAGATTAAGACTACTGCCGCCGTCCATTAGGACACGAGTAAGATGGTATCCATCAATTATTAGGACGAGCACCAAGGCAGCCGATCCTCCGTGCCGGATACTGGCCCAGTAGTCCTTGTGATCAAAAGTGATCGGGCAATTTGCCCAGGGATTGAATTGGGGGGCTACGAACTCTGCGTGAGTTGCGTGTACCATGTTTACCGTTTTGACTTCCGGTGGGAATTGTTTCTGGCCCCTGGTGTTCGGCTGGCGAGGCTCATCCTCGTCTTCGCTTGGTGTTTCCCTTCCCTTGTGTTCAGCGTTTAACTTGTCGGCCTTCTTGAAAACCCAACATTCTCTGTGGGTATGATTTGCAGGTTTGTCGGAAGTGCCATGGATTTGGCACAATCTGTCCAGGACTTTGTTCACGCCGGATGGTTCCTCTTTACTGCCTTTGAATGGCTTCTTTCCTTGACCATGTCGAGAGCCCCTAAATCCGACATTGACCGCTGTGCTGTCCGGACTATCGTTATTTCGACGTTTGTGCTTAGTGTGCCGTGGCTTCCCGTTGATATCTCGGATTTCGGATGTACCCGGGTCACTGGTGCCTCTACGGGCCAACCAGCTGTCCTCGCCTACACAAAATCGGGTCATGAGGCTTGTTAAGGCTGCCGTCGTTCTCGGCTTTTCTTGGCCGAGGTGTCTGGCAAGCCACTCATCTCGGATACTGTGTTTGAAGGCTGCTAAGTCTTCGGCATCCGGACAGTCGACAATTTGATTCTTCTTAGTGAGGAATCTGTTCCAAAGTTTGCGGGCGGACTCTCCGGGCTGCCGTATTATGTGACTTAAGTTGTCAGCATCTGGAGATCGGACATAGGTCCCTCGAAAGTTGGCCCTGAAAGCATCCTCAAGTTCCTCCCAACTTCCAATTGAGTTTTCGGGGAGGCTTTTCAACCAATGATGAGCTGGTCCTTTCAACTTGAGGGGGAGGTATTTGATGGCGTGGAGGTCATCCCCACGAGCCATGTGTATGTGAAGGATAAAATCCTCAATCTAGACCCCAGGGTCCGTCGTTCCGTCGTATGACTCTATATTCACGGGTTTGAATCCCTGTGGAAATTCATGATCCAGCACCTCGTCCGTGAAGCACAGGGGGTGTGCGGCCCCTCTGTATCTGGCCGTGTTGCGGCATGCTGTCGGCTACTGTTGCTCCCGGTGTTGATTCCGGACTGGTATTTGATCAATATGATTGCTGTGGTGGCCCTCATCCCGCGTCGGAGCATGTCCTTTGGACCCATAGATGGATCTGGCCGCACTGGCCTTTTTGTCCAGGAGCGCTCGTAAATCATGTGCGGTATCGGTGGCTGCTCTATCGCGGCCATGAGGTGGTTGGTCCGGCTGAGTAGCCGTATTGTTTTTGGGTCGAACGGGTGCTGCGGCTTCATCATCAAATTCGGGTAGCAGTATGCGCTTTGGGTAGCTCTTTGTGTGGCGATTACCGCCATGTTTCCCTTCGGTGTCCAGCACCTTATTCCATCTTCGGTTGAGCGTGTCCTGCGCGGCCTTAAGCCTTTGCTTCTGCTTCTTCAGGCTCCGTGCTGTGGCCAGGAGTTTTCTGCGGAGGTTATCTTGTTCCGAATGTTCTTCCGGGATAATGAACGCATCGGCAACCGGACTGTTCTCTTCTTTGGAGGTAGCATGATGAGTTTGGCCCTCTGAATTTATCTGATTGGGCGTCTGCTCCGGGCTGTGTTCGGCATGACCTGGTTTGTCCTGCTCCATCGCTGGGTCCCTATGGTCGTTGTTGCCTTCGGAATCAACCGGAGTGTTGTCCTGCTTTGGGTTGTTATCGCTATTTTTACTGTGACTGGACTTGAGACGGCGCTTACGCCGTTGTTTTTGCTTTGGCCCGGGGGGTTTATCCTCCGTTGTGTCCTTTTTGTCACCATTGTCTTCTTTGGCGGTGTCCACCATGTAGACATTGTATGAAGAAGTGGCTGTCCAGCGCCCCGTGGGCGGTGGTTCCAGATTGTCCCCTACATTGACGTCCATACCGTCGATGTTATTGAGGTTGGAGTCAAGCATGTCTGTTAGGTCATCGATAGTGGCTATAAAGTGGGTGGTGGGTGGGTAGCGATTTTCTTCGTCTTCCGTATCCCACACGGGCCGGACATAGTTCGGCCAGGAGTCTTCTGACATAGAGAGATACCTTAATGAATTTAACACGTCTCCGAAGGGTGAGTACTGAAAGATATCTGTGGCGGCGAATTCCATAACCGGAGCCCAACTAGATTTGATGGGCTTGGATGCGCGCAGTCCGGAACACATGACCGGAGGCGAGTCCGGGGGTCTAGAGATATAGATCCCTTTAGGAGAGGAGTTTGTGTTTGGCTCTAAAGCCGATGAGTGTGCAGTCTTCGGGGCGGGGTCCATCCACCCATCCTCAGAAGGCACGGCCTGCTCTGGAGCAAAGTCCGGAGCTGTGGCAGGTGCGATGTCCCGAATACTGTGCGACTGTAGATCTATGGCATGCTCGTCGTGATTGTTTGGCGCTCCTGACACGGGTCCGAATCCGTCGAAGATCAAGTCTCCGCGGATGTCGGTAGTGTAGTTTAGGTTTCCAAACCTGACCTGATGGCTGGGGGCGTAGCTATCGATCTACTCCAGATGGCCAAGCGAGTTGGCCCGCAATGCGAAGCCGACGAAGATCTGTCCGGGGAGAAAAGTCTCACCCGGGGCAGCATGGTTGAAGGTTGGAGAAGCCATCTAGCCTTGCAGTGATGACACAGAGGAACTCTCAATGAAAGCACCTATGTCAGTGTCAAAACCGGCGAATCTTGTGTAGGGGGTCCCGAACTGTGTGTCTAAGACTAATGGTAATAGGAGGCTGGGGACACGATGTTTACCCAGGTTCGGGCCCTCTCGATGGAGGTAAAACCATACTTCCTACTTGATTGATCTTGATGATATGAGTATTACAAGAGTTGATCTACCATGAGATCAGAGAGGCTAAACCCTAGAAGCTAGCCTATGGTATGATTGTTATTGTGTCCTACGGACTGAACCCTCCGGTTTATATAGACACCGGAGGGGGCTAGGGTTACACAGAGTCGGTTTACAGAGGAGGAGATCTACATCCGAATCGCCAAGCTTGCCTTCCACGCCATAGAGAATCCCATCCGGACACGGGACGAAGCCTTCTGTCTTGTATCTTCATAGTCCAACAGTCCGGCCAAAGTATATAGTCCGGCTGTCCGGATACCCCCTTATCCAGAACTCCCTCAAGGGGCATCATCGCCTAGAAGATCACAACACCAACTGTGAAGAAGGAGACATAATCACGTTGGTATGGGCACTCCCCTTGGCAACTGCCAAGCTTGGGGGAGGTGCCCAGGTATCGTATCACCATCACACTCCTATCTTTACCATTTTATTTAGTTCGATCCTTTTATTAGTATCTTGATCTAGTAGATTGAAGTTTTAGTATCAATTAGTTTTGAGTTTTGCTTTGTAATCTCTTTATCTAATTGAGTCAGTGAGCTATCTATAATAAATATTAGTGTTGAGTCGAGGGATTTGCTATCTTGCCATGATCTTGAGAAGTAGAAAGAATAAAAAGAATAAAAGAGTTCATATTGATCTTATGGATAGTAATGACTTCACACATAGAAAGTATGAGGCATAAAGGTTGTTGAGAGTTGACAAACGTAGTTTTGGTCATCGTTGCAATTAATAGGAAGTAATAAGGAAGGAGAGGTTTTCACATACAAATATACTATCTTGGACATCTTTTATGATTGTGAGCACTCATTAAGTATGACATGCTAAAAGAGTTGATGTTGGACAAGGAAGACAACGTAATGGTTTATGTTTTCTCACATCTCAGTTAAAGTATATTGTCATTGATCTTCCCAACATGTTGAGCTTGCCTTTCCCCCTCATGCTAGCCAAATTCCTTGCACCAAGTAGAGATACTACTTGTGCTTCCAAATATCCTTAAACCCAGTTTTGCCATGAGAGTCCACCATACCTACCTATGGATTGAGTAAGATCCTTCAAGTAAGTTCTCATGTTGCAGGCAATAAAAATTGCTCCCTAAATATGTATGACTTATTAGTGCAGAGAAAATAAGCTCTATACGAGCTTGTTATGGAAGCAATAAAAGTGACGGACTGCATAATAAAGGTCCATACACAAGTGGCAATATAAAGTGACGTTCTTTTGTATTAAGATTTTATGCATCCAACCCTAAAAGCACATGACAACCTCTGATTCCCTCTGCGAAGGGCCTATCTTTTACTTTATGTTTTTTACTTTATGCTTGAGTCAAGGTGATCTTCACCTTTCCCTTTTTCATTTTATCCTTTGGCAAGCTCCTCGTGTTTGAATGATCTTGATATATATATCCAATTGGATGTAAGTTAGCATGAATTATTATTGTTGACATCACCCAAAGGTGAATATGTTGGGAGGCAACACAGTAAGCCCCTATCTTTCCCAATGTCTGGCTGAAACTCCATAACCACAAGTACTGCGTGAGTGTTAGAAATTGTAGAAGATTATATGATAGTTGAGTATGTGGACTTGCTGAAAAGCTCTATTCTTGACTCTTTCTGATGTTATGATAAATTGCAATTGCTTCAATGACTGAGATTATAGTTTATTAGTTCCCAATTAAGTTTCTAAGCCATACTTGAAATTGTGAATTGATCATTACTTGAGCATATGAAATCATATGATAAAATCTATTTATGTTGTTGTTATAAGAAGGATCATGATGCACTCATGTCCGTATTTTATTTTTATCGACACCTCTATCTTTAAACATGTGGACATATTTTTTGATTTCGTCTTCCACTTGAGGACAAGCGAGGTCTAAGCTTGGGGGAGTTGATACGTCATTTTGCATCATGCTTTTATATCAATATTTTTTGCATTATGGGCTGTTATTACACATTATATCTCAATACTTATGGCTATTCTCTCTTTTTTATAAGGTTTACCATGAAGAGGGGGAATGCTGGCAGCTGGAATTCTGGATGGAAAAGGAGCAAATATTGGAAACCTATTCTGCACAGCTCCAAAAATCCTGAAACTCCAGGGAAGTCAGTTTTGGAATTAATAAGAATTATTGAGCAAAGAAAACACTAGAGAGGGGGGCCCACACCCTGGCCAAGAGGGTGGGGGCGCACCCCCTATCTCCTGGCCCCCCTTGTGGCCCTCCGGTGCCCATCTTCTGCTATATGAAGGCTTTTACCCTGGAAAAAAAATCAGAGGCAAGCTTATGGGACGAAACTCCGCCGCCACGAGGTGGAACCTTGGCGGAACCAATCTAGAGCTCCGGCAGAGCTGTTCTACCAGGGAAACTTCCCTCCGGGAGGGGGAAATCATCACCATTGTCATCACCAACGATCCTCTCATCGGGAGGGGGTCAATCACCATCAACATCTTCACCAGCACCATCTCCTCTCAAAACCCTAGTTCATCTCTTGTATCCAATCTTGTATCAAGACCACAAATTGGTACCTGTGGGTTGCTAGTTGTGTTGATTACTCCTTTACTTGATGCTAATTGGTTTACTTGGTGGAAGATCATATGTTCAGATCCTTAATGCATATTAATACTCCTCTGATTATGAACATGAATATACTTTGTGAGTAGTTACGTTTGTTCCTGTGGACATGGGTGAAGTCTTGCTATTAGTAGTCATGTGAATTTGGTATTCGTTCGATATTTTGATGAGATGTATGTTGTCTTTCCTCTAGTGGTGTTATGTGAACATCGACTACATGACACTTCACCATTATTTGGGCCTAGAGGAAGGCATTGGGAAGTAATAAGTAGATGATGGGTTGCTAGAGTGATAGAAGCTTAGACCCTAGTTTATGTGTTGCTTCGTAAGGGGCTGATTTGGATCCATATGTTTAATGATGTGGTTAGGTTTACCTTAATACTTCTTTTGTAGTTGCGGATGCTTGCAATAGGGGTTAATCATAAGTGGGATGCTTGTCCAAGTAAGGGCAGTACCCAAGCACCGGTCCACCCACATATCAAATTATCAAAGTACCGAACGCGAATCATATGAGCGTGATGAAAACTAGCTTGACGATAATTCCCACGTGTCCTCGGGAGCTCTTTTCTCATTATAAGAAATTGTCCAGGCTTGTCCTTTGCTACAAAAAGGATTGGGCCACCTTGCTGCACTTTGTTTACTTTCATTGCTTTCGTTACAATTTATCTTATCACAAAACTATCTATTACCTACAATTTCAGTGCTTGTAGAGAAAACCTTACTAAAAACCGCTTGTCATTTATTTCTCCTCCTCATTGGGTTCGACACTCTTACTTATCAAAAGGACTACGATAGATCCCCTATACTTGTGGGTCATCAGAGATCTATTCGATGTAACTCTTTTTGCGGTGTGTTTGTCGAGATCTGATGAATTGTGGGTTGCTACATCTTGAGCTTGCATTGGTTTCCCTTGAAGAGGATAGGGTGATGCAGTAATAGTAGCGTAAGTATTTACCTCGGTTTTTAGAACCAAGGTATCAATCCAGTAGGAGGCTCCTCAAAAGTCCCACGCACCTACACAAACAAACTAAGAACTCGCAACCAATGCAATAAAGGGGTTGTCAATCCCTTCACGACCACTTGCGAAAGTGAGATCTGATAGAGATAGTATGATAAGATAAATATATTTTTGGTATTTTATAATATAGATGCAAAAAGTAAAGATGCAAATAAAAGTAGATTGAAAGCTTTATATGATAAAAGATAGACCGGGGGGCCATAGGTTTCACTAGTGGCTTCTCTCAAGATAGCATAAGTATTACGGTGGGTGAACAAATTATTGTCGAGCAATTGATAGAAAAGCAAATAATTATGAGATTATCTAGGCATGATCATGTATATAGGCATCCCGTCCGTGACAAGTAGACTGACTCCTGCCTTCATCTACTACTATTACTCCACACATCGACCGTTATCCAGCATGCATCTAGAGTATTAAGTTCATAAGAACAGAGTAACGCATTAAGAAAGATGAAATGATGTAGAGGGATAAACTCAAGAAGTATGATATAAACCCCATCTTTTTATCCTCGATGGCAACAATACAATACGTGCCTTACTGCCCCTGCTGTCACTGGGAAAGGACACCGCAAGATTGAACCCAAAACTAAGCACTTCTCCCATGGCAAGAAAGATCAATCTAGTAGGCCAAACCAAACCGATAATTCGAAGAGACTTGCAAAGATAACTCAATCATACATAAAAGAATCCAGAAGAGATTCAAATATTTCTCATAGATAAATGATATCTACTACACAACCTTCTTCTTATAGACATTGTTGGGCCTGCAAGGGCACAGGTTTGTAGGGTAGTAGCAAATTTCCCTCAAGTGGATGACCTAAGGTTTATCAATCCATGGGAGGCGTAGGATGAAGATGGTCTCTCTCAAACAACCCTGCAACCAAATAACAAAAGGTCTCTTGTGTCCCCAGCACACCCAATACAATGGTAAATTGTATAGGTGCACTAGTTTGGCAAAGAGATGGTGATACAAGTGCAATATAGATAGTAGATAAAGGTATTTGTAATCTGAAATTATAAAAACAGCAAGGTAACAAGTGATAAAAGTGAGCGTAAATGGTATTGCAATGATAGGAAACAAGGCCTAAGGTTCATACTTTCACTAGTGCAAGTTCTCTCAACAATAATAACATAGATAGATCATATAACAATCCCTCAACATGCAACAAAGAGTCACTCCAAATCCACTAATAGCGGAGAACAAACGAAGAGATTATGGTAGGGTATGAAACCACCTCAAAGTTATCCTTTCTGTTCTATCTATTCAAGAGTTCGTACTAAAATAAGATTAAGTTATTCTTTCTGCTCAATATATCATAGAGTTCATACTAGAATAACACCTTAAGACACAAATCAACCAAAACCCTAATGTCACCTAGATACTCCATTATCACCTCAAGTATCAATGGGCATGATTATACGATATGCATCACACAATCTCAGATTCATCTATTCAACCAACATAAAGTACTTCAAAGAGTGCCCCAAAGTTTCTACCGGAGAGTCAAGACGAAAACGTGTGCCAACCCCTATGCATAGATTCCCAAGGTCACGGAACCCGCAAGTTGATCACCAAAACATACATCAAGTTAATCACGTGAATATCCCATTGTCACCACAGATAAGCACGGCAAGACATACATCAAGTGTTCTCAAATCCTTAAAGACTCAATCCAATAAGAAAACTTCAAAGGGAAAACTCAATCCATTACAAGAGAGCAGAGGGGGAGAAACATCATAAGATCCAACTATAATAGCAAAGCTCGTGATACATCAAGATCGTGCCATAGAGAGAACACGAGAGAGAGAGAGAGATCAAACACATAGCTACTGGTACATACCCTCAGCCCCGAGGGTGAACTAATCCCTCCTCGTCATGATAGCGTCGGGTTGATGAAGATGGCCACTGGTGAGGGATCCCGCCCTCCGGTAGGGTGCTGAAACAGGCTCCTGAGAGGTTTTTGGTGGCTACAGAGGCTTGCGGCAGCGGAACTCCCGATCTATCTTTGTTTTCGATGTTTTTAGGGTACATGGACTTATATAGGCGAAAGAAGTCGGTCGGGGGATGCTTGAGGGGGCCAGGAGACAAGGGGCGTGCCCAGTAGGGGAGGGTGAGGGAGTCCTGGATAAGGGGGTATCCGGACAGCCGTACTATATACTTTGGCCGGACTGTTGGAATATGAAGATACAAGAGAGAAGACTTCGTCTCGTGTTCGGATGGGACTCTCCTTGGCGTGGAAGGCAAGCTTGGCGATTCGGATGTAGATCTCTTCCTCTGTAAGCCGACTCTGTGTAACCCTAGCCCCCTCCGGTGTCTATATAAACCGGAGGGTTTAGTCCGTAGGACACAATAACAATCATACCATAGGCTAGCTTCTAGGGTTTAGCCTCTCTGATCTCGTGGTAGATCAAATCTTGTAATACTCATATCATCAAGATCAATCAAGCAGGAAGTAGGGTTTTACCTCCATCGAGAGGGCCCGAACCTGGGTAAACATCGTGTCCCCAACCTCCTGTTACCATTAGTCTTAGCGAGCTCAGCGCAGCCTCACAGAAGTTTGCCACGTGGCAACAATAAACCAATGGAACGACATGGCCATAACTTACAATGCCAGTGACGAACCTCAATTCTGAACAGTCAGAGCACCAGCCGCTTTGGTCCTTAGCCCAATCATGGACGGCTTTAGGCTCACTAAAGTGCTCATGGACGACGGAAGCGGACTAAACCTCATCTACGAGGAAACGCTTACCAAGATGGAAATGACAAGAACCACATTGAACGGAGCAGCACGACCTTCAGAGGAATCATCCCTAGTTGGGAGGCACAATGTGCGGGACAAATCACACTGGATGTGGTATTTGACACGCCGGAGAATTACAGGTCCGAAGAAATTACATTCCAGGTGGCCCCGTTCAGCAGCGGATACCACGCCCTCTTGGGGCGGGATGCATTCACGAGCTTTCAGGCTATACCCCATTACGGGTACATGAAGCTCAAAATGCCCGGGCCCAATAGAATCATCACTCTAGCTAGCGATCCAGACGTCGCACTCCGTGCCGAAAATAAAACCGCCGCCCTCGCCCTGGAGGCATTGTCAGAAGCCCTCGCGGCCGAAGAACTGACAACACTGCGAGCAACAGTATACAGAGACGACGTGATACTCGACAAGCGACCTAAATCCAACTCCTTCAAACCAGTGGACGAGATAGTCAAATTCTAGGTCCACCCAACGGACCCTTAGAACACAGCTTCCATTGGGACATAGCTGAACCCCACAATAGACGCCGCACTGCAAGACTTCTTGCGTGAAAACCGGGACATTTTTGCCTGGCATCCTTCAGACATGCCGGGCATCCCACGTAGGGTGCCAGAACACAACCTCAATATACTAATAGGATACAAGCCAGTCAAACAGACTCTTAGATGCTTCTCAGAGCCTAAGCGACAAGCCATGGGGGAAGAGCTAGCAAAGCTACTCGAGGCTGGATTCATCAGAGACATCAAACATCCGGATTGGCTAGCAAACTTGGTAACTTCCCCTCCTAGGCGACTCCCCCTCTGCCGGCGGCCACTCCGGCCCCGGCGGCCACCACCCCTGTCCCTGGCCACTCCGGCGGTGACAGCCACCTTCCCCTCATGGAGAGTCTTCTCCATTGGGATTTCTCCCCTGGTCTGGCGATTGAATCTCAGGTACGTGACAAGTTCCAATCTACGGTGCACTTCTCACCGGCCAACCCCGGATCTGCCAAGGAAATTTTCCTCGTGGTTTCCTTCTCCTCGGCCTCGTTCCCTCTTACAGAAGAATCTGTGGCCCTTGCCCTGCAATCTTGCATTGGAGGAATCAGTTCGGCGTTTAGGGTTTTGCGATTAAGTGATCGTTGCTTTAGGTTTTCTGTGGCCTCTAATCGAGTTGGAAATTTTGTCTATGGTCTTAAGGATCACATTTGTCCTGATTTCATTTGTCATTTTCACCTCTTCCACGGTGATCTCTTTGGTATGGATCATTCGGACATGAGCTGGCATGTAGACAAACATCTTCCTGAGGTATGGCTAAAACCGATCGCTATACGATCTAATTGGCTTCGTGATCAGCAACTTTTGGTTAATTCTCATTCTGCGGAGCAGCCGGCGGCGAGTGTGGTTACCTCACCGGCCAATGAGAGTATTCTGTTTGGCAAGTTCAACTTTCCTATTTTTCCGGATCATGATTTGCATATTCGGTTGGGGGAATTTGCTTTCAATCAGAAGGATTTCTTGCCTACAGCCCGCACATCTTTTCAAGGCCCTCAATTCAAGGAATTTTATTGGCAATCTATCCCGGATGAAAAGCTACTTCACATTATGGATGGTTGGCAAGCTGGGTATTCGAATAACGAGGTTAAAGCTATGGTTCAGATCAAAGATGTGCCTCCTCAGGATTACATTGATGCAAGATTATTGAAATGTTTTAACTGCTCTCTATTTGGCCATTTGGCTGGAGACTGCCCCGGGAAGTTTTGCCAAAGATGTATTCAACTAGAACATGAGTGCACCTGCACTATGGCACGTTCAATGGAGGCTGCATGCAAGATGGGCCGTAACCTTGCATGTCGAGCCTGCCGTAGAGAGGACCACCAAGCTAACCAATGTCTGGGTCTTATTCGGTGTGATTCGTGTGGTTTTTTGGGTCATAAAGTCCATGGTCAACAACAACAGCTTCATTGGCCCAAATACTTATGGCAGCCCATACCCGCCTCGGGTACCCCTGGGTTTATTGCTCAAGATGGTTTTTTTTCCCGATTGGCTCCCAAAAACAAAATCGTGGAAATCGCAACGCTTTAGGAAAAAAATCGGAGGTCAGTTTGGCAAGCTAAACAGAATATCCCACCACATGTTGACGTGGAACCTTCTCATTGCATGCCGATATGCCTCCCCCCTATTTCAGCTGTCAACTCCATCGCCCGAGGGACCCAATCCTGTCCAGTCTCCCTGTTTCCAAAACCACCTCTCCCTCTTCCAAACTCACTCCTCCATCGCCATCCAAGAACTCGGCTGCACCGGCAATCATCGGAGGCGACAAGATGGTGAACTTTCTGGTCAGGCCGTTCGCGTTCGCCCCGCTCGGTGCCAGCATTGAGAGAGGGCCAGATCATCGGCTACAGAGGAGTGTCATGGTGGTGGATGACCCGCCATTAAACCATGACAGGTATGCTATCATCTTGATTCAGCCTCCTCCTTCTGATCATCAGAAGAGATTTTGGTTAGCAGAGGTTTGCCGCATCATTAGGGAGGATCTAGAGTATCAGATTTCAGATGAGTTTATTTATCCGTTTGGTGTTGGCTGTGTCGCTTTTGAGGATTTGCAAAGCAGAGATGAGGCCATTAGAGAAGGCCCTCATGCTATAGATGATGATCAATATGCGGATGCCCGCTTTTCAATATGAAGTGTGGATTATGATGTTAGCTTTTCCAATGGATTACATGACCGAACATTATGTGCACAAGATTGTCTCGAACTTCAGAAAGCTTATAGTTTGGCCGAGGCCTAATGAGAACAAAGTCAGGATCTTGGTTAAGTTCCACATCAAGGATGTCGCGCAAGTACCACACAGTCTGGTTGTGTCTAGAATGGGCATGCTTCCTGGATTGGGCCGATCTTGGTCAGTACCTGTTTATGTTCTGAATGGCAGAGACACCGTGCCTGGGTTAGTTGACAATGAGGATGCTCCACCCCTCCTCAATGCTTCCCCACACCCATATCAACTCCCGTACTATACTCTAATGCAGCAAGCCAGGATCAATGATATGGAGGCCCAGCAGGCGGCCAACATGCAGTTGTGGAATGCTGCTGGGCAGGTGCAAGATGAGGTTCTGGATTCTGGTTGGGCCGATGGCCGATTGTCCCACCCCCTTACACTGGTTTTAGCTTCAGAACATTCTTTGAGTATGATGGTCCCTCCCTTTTGGATGGTGGGCACCAGGAAAATAACATTGTTGACAACCTGTCAGATGTTTGGTCTGAATACTCTCAGGTTGAAGAACTGGCTGATAATTTTATCAATGGAGTCCCTGCTGCGCAGTTTGCTTTCGTTAGGTCTGGGGGAGCGTCTGTCTCTTTCTTGATAACTGCAGACGCTGATTTGTTGCGTTGGATTGGAAGTATGCTGAAGAGGATTTACACAAAGTTGCTGTTACCTGCTGTACACCCTGAAGGAGCTTATTTGCCGCTCAATCCTTTTACTTTCTTGCAGAAGCAGCTTCAGGTGATTCGCAATGCTCTGATGGACTCCATTTCTCCCTCTGTGGATGAGTTTGGTCGCATCTTCAGCTCGTCCTTTGAGAGCTTCATCATTGACATTAGGTGCTTCAACACTGCCGATGTTTCAGTTGAGCCCCCTCCATCTGATGAGCAAAACTTGCTGAGATCCTCTTCTGTGGCCGAGCATATTAACTCTTTGCTTGTTAATGAGCAAGCACATGTGGATACTGTTATGTTGCGCCGGAGCGCGCGATCTAACAAGTATGATGGGTTTAAAGTGCCGCCGATGTCTGACAAAAAACTTGTGATGTCCAAAGTGAAGCCCAGGAAAGTTCCTGATGTGCAGTGCTCTTCTTCTGCTACTTTACCTTGTGCTTCAGACAAAAAAGTCAAGGTAAACAGTGTGATCCCCCCTCCCACACCTATTTCTACCATACAATCTATTGGTACTAATATGTGTGGCTTGCGCCCAAATCAGTTAAGCAAGCAGAAACTGCTATCGTCCTCGGTGGTGCAGGAGCGAGACGTTCACAACACTGATGCATAAGGCGTGGAAGGTGCTGTGCTGGAACGTGCGTGGGATCAACTCTGATCAGAAACTTTTGGCTTTGCGTAATGCGATTGACAGTAGTGGTTGCTCTGTTATTTGCCTTCAGGAAACTAAGGGTGCTTCTTTAGATCAGTCTTTTGTAAGAACTTTCTGTCCTAAATGGTTTGATAAATTTGAGGTGGTGCCCTCCCTAGGGGCCTATGGGGGTTTGATCACTCTGTGGGATAGTTCGACCTTTATTGGAGATCTTATATGCTCTGAATCTTTTGCTATGGGTATGAAGTTTACCTCACTGCAAAATGCTAAACCCTGGAATATGTTTAATGTGTATGGCCCATGCGATGGCCCTGTTAGAGCAACTTTTACCTCCTGGCTGTTTGATCTTGACATACTGGACGACGAGGACTGGCTGCTATGTGGCGATTTCAATTATATCAGAGCACCAGATAATCGTAACAAGCCCGGAGGGAATGTTAATGACATGTTAACTTTCAATGATTTCATCCAATCGCGAGCCTTAGTAGAACTACCAATCAAAGGGAGGAGGTTTACATGGAGTAACATGCAGACAGACCCACTTCTAGAGCAACTTGATTGGTTTTTCACCTCGGCCAATTGGACCTCTAGCTACCCCAATTCGACAGTGGCACCACTCCCAAAACCGGTATCTGATCATGTGTCGTGTGTGATCTCTATTGAGACCTCAGTCCCTAAATCTAAAATCTTCCGTTTTGAAAACTTCTGGATCTCACACCCTGGTTTCTTCGAAGTTGTGCAATCAACCTGGACCAAAAGTTGCTTTGCTCATAACTCGGCTGCTCTGCTCTGTAAAACATTTGAACATCTGAGATATGCCCTGAAGAAGTGGAGCAAAAACATTTCCAGATTGAATTTGTGCATTGATAATTCTAATTGGGCTCTTCTAGAGTTAGATGGGATTGAGGATTTGAGGCCTCTCACAACCACGGAGAAAAACTTCTGTGTTATTCTTAAAGAACATTTAGTTGTTCTCCTTGGTTATAAACGGGAATATTGGAAGCAGAGGTACACGGTGCGATGGTTTTAGTGTGGGGGAGATAACACTATGTTCTTTCACTCTGCAGCGAGTGAGCGTTTCAGGAGAAACTCGATTGCATCTCTGAAGTTGTCTGATGGATTGGTTGTGTCTGATCATGCAGGGAAGGCACAAGAGCTATATCAAACGTATAAACACAGGTTGGGCAGATTGGAACCGCATGACATGAAATTTGATCTTGATCGGCTAATTAAAAAGGTGGAAGGGCTCGAGGATCTGACAATACCCTTCACGCACGAGGAGATAGATAAAGTGGTTCGTGAAATACCATCAGACTGTGCGCCTGGCCCCGATGGATTTAATGGGTGTTTTCTCAAGTCTTGTTGGCGCATCATCAAGCATGATTTTTACACCCTCTGTGCTGATTTCTATGATGGAAAGCTTGATCTGCAAAGCCTAAACTCGGGGTTTATCACCTTGATTCCGAAATCTTACTCGCCTGAGACTGCAAATGATTACAGGCCCATCACCCTCCTCAACTGCTGCCTGAAGTTGATAACCAAGCTCCTGGCTAATCGGTTACAGAAAGTAATTCTCAAAATCATCCACAAGAACCAATATGGATTTCTTAAGGGGAGATCGATACAGGATTGTTTAGCTTGGGCTTTCGAGTACATTCATCAATGTCAAGCTTCTGGTCGTACATGATGTCTGCTCAAGTTAGACTTTGCCAAAGCTTTTGACACAATACAGCATGAACCTACGATTGAGATCATGAGGCACATGGGTTTTGATGAAAAGTGGATTGGGTGGATCAGATGCATTTTCTCCACGGGTACCTCTTCTGTGTTGCTCAACGGCACCCCTGGGAAGCAATTCTCCTGCCTTTGTGGAGTGAGGCAAGGTGATCCACTCTCGCCCCTCATCTTTGTGCTCGCTGCAGACCTATTGCAAGCGGCGATTAATGAGGCTTGCAGAGTTGGACAACTGCATCCGCCGATTCCATCTCGCGATAATAACTACCCAGTTATTCAGTATGCCGACGACACGATCCTGGTGCTCCCAGCCTGCCCTAATCAAGCCCGAGTCCTCAAAGGAATCTTGTTGGACTACGCCACGTCTGTTGGTCTGAAGATTAACTTCCACAAATCAACACTTGTTCCAATCAACTTGGACCCGGTAATGGCGTCAGAATTGGCAAACATTTTTGGTTGTGTAGTGGGACAAATGCCATTCACGTATCTAGGGCTCCCTATGGGGACAACCCGACCCACAGTAACTGACCTGATGCCCATGGTTACCGCAGTTCAGAGAAAAATTCCAGCAGCAGTTTCCTTGCTCGATTATGGCTCCAAGCTTACCCTTCTAAATTCAGTTGTGACTTCACTAGCGATATACGCAATGTGCTCCATCAAGCTGAACCCAAAGATCATTGAACATCTGGACAAGCTTCGTAGATCTTGTCTATGGCTGAAGAAAACTGAGGATGGAACCAAAGGCAACTCTCTCGCGACTTGGGATCTGGTCTGCAGGCCAAAAAACAAAGGAGGCTTAGGGATCATAAACCTCAGAATACAGAACCAGGGACTGTTATTGAAACAACTCCATAAATTCTATAACAAGCTTGATATTCCATGGGTATAGCTCATCTGGGACTCTTATTACAATGGCCGAACCCCCCATGCAATGGACCCCTGTGGCTCATTCTGGTGGAGAGATCTCATGCAGCTGTCTGATATCTATAGAGGGGTTACCAAGGCGTCTGTTGGGTCAGGAGACTCGATCCTTTTTTGGAAGGATGAGTGGAAAGATGGGCTACTCCAAGACACATTCCCGAGAGCTTTTTCTTTTGCCAAGGAACCTGATATGTCAGTCCAATCCCTACTATCCTCGGAGAGGTTGGGTGATGTGTTCCACCTCCCCCTTTCAGTGGAGGCTCGGCTTGAAGTGACCAATTTGTAGCTGGACACGTCTGATGTGGCTCTGACTGATAGGGATGATATTTGGAAATGTGTTTGGGGTGGAGTTGATTTTAAGGCTGCTAAGTTTTATGAACATTGCTTCAGAAATGTGCAGGTGGATGATGCCTTTGGCTGGATCTGGAAAACCAAGTGTACCATGCAATGGAAAATGTTTGCGTGGCTGCTGTTGGCTGATCGTCTGAACACCAGAAATATGTTGAGAAGGAGGCACTACAAAATCCAGAATGGTAATTATACATGCTTGCTCTGTCAAAACCCACCAGAAGAAGACGTTACTCACCTCTACTTTAACTGTACTTTCAGTAAGAGATGCTGGGATAGTGTTGGGATACAATGGCCAGTTGGAGACTGCAGACTCGCATTGATGCACACTGGTAAAAGCTCTTGGAATGGCCACATGTTCATGGAGGTGTTCACCGTGGCAGCTTGGGGGATCTGGAAGGAGAGGAATGACAAACACTTCAGGGGGATCCAACCGACCCTGAGCTCTTGGAAGGACAGATTCAGGCATGACTTTGCTCTGCTGGTCCATAGGGCCAAACAGGAGTTTGCCCCTTATATCTTGTCACTTGTAGCTACTTTGTAATTAGGGGGATATCACCTTCTGTAATTCTCTCCCCCCCTTCTCGCATGTAGCTGTGACTTGTACAGTAGATTGTAGGATGACTGGACTGTTTGGACTGTACTAACCCCTTAACTTTTTAATACAAAGTCAGTGGGACCCTCTCCCACTGTCATCAGTTCTCAAAAAAAATGGTACCAAAAAATGACAAATCCTGGCGCTTGTGCATTGATTTCAAAGACCTCAATAAAGCTTTCCCTAAGGATCCCTTCCCCCTCCCCCGCATTGATCAAATAATTGATGCCACCGCAGGACACGACTCATTGTGTTTCCTTGACGCATACTCCGGATACCATTAGATAAAAATGGTGGAGTCCGACCAGGCTGCAACAGCCTTCATCACTCCGTACGACCCCTTCTGTTTCAACACCATGCCCTTCGGACTCAAAAACGCTGGCAACCTATCAACGCATGATTCAGACATGCCTAGAAAAACAAATTGGCAAGACAGTAGAGGCCTACATAGACGACGTGGTCGTCAAAACAAGACATGTCGAAACCTTAATAGACGACTTGAGAACTACGTTCGATAATCTCTGAACATATGACATCAAGCTCAACCCGGAGAAGTGTGTCTTCGGATTACCCTCCGGAAAATTGCTCGGCTTCATCGTTTCCAATAGAGGAATTGAAGCCAGTCTGGCAAAAATACGAGCTCTGTCACAGTTGGCTATCCCAACAGACCTCAAGCAGATCCAGAAACTAACTGGATGTGTGGCTGCCTTAAGCCACTTTATCTCCCGCTTAGGAGAAAAGGCACTACCCCTGTATCGCCATCTTCGACGCACCGAACACTTCGAGTGGACGGATGCGACCACGGCCGGACTGGAAGAAATAAAGGCACTCTTGGCCACCAACCCAGTCCTGACCGCGCCAAACATTGGCGAACCCATGCTATTATACATAGCCGCAACAAACCAAGTTGTGAGCGCAGTACTCGTCATCGAACGAGAGGCAGATGGACACAAGTTCCTGCTCCAAAAGCCAGTATATTACGTATCCACGATCCTCACTCCATGTAAATCTCGGTACCCGCACTATCAGAAGATAGTGTATGCGGTCTTCATGGCATCCCAGAAACTACGACACTACTTTCAAGAGTGTTCGATCACGGTGGCCTCCGAAGTACCACTCAATGACATAATAAATAACCGCAACGCAACAGGCCGAATTGCTAAATGGGCTATTGAGCTCCTTCCGTTCGACATAACATACAAACCACGACAGGCCATTAAGTCGCAAGTACTGGCTGACTTCGTCGCCGAATGGACAGAGGCCGAACTCCCTAAACAGTACGGCGCGTACTCAAATTGGATCATGCATTTTGATGGCTCCAAAATGCTGGCTGGATTGGGAGCAGGTGTCGTCCTAACATCCCCCACCGAAGATACAGTGCAGTACGTCCTCCAAATATTATACACAGACTCCAATAATGCAGCCGAATACGAGGCTCTATTGCACGGTCTTCAGATGGCAATCTCCATGGGCATTCAATGCCTCGAAGTGCGCGGGGACTCGAACCTCGAAATATCTCAGGTAAACAGAGACTTTGATGCCAAGGACCCGAAAATGGTGGCTTATCGCAATGCCGTCCTCAAAATGTCAGCCCAGTTCGAGGGGCTTGAATTCCACCATGTGGTCAGAGAAAATAACCAAGCGGCCGATATCCTCGCCCGCATCGGCGCTAGACGCGACCCCGCCCCACCTAATATCTTCTTAGAAAGGTTGTTCAAGCCGTCCGTGGCATGGGAAGGGGAGTCCGGCACTATTAGTCCGGCTCCGAACACAACCCCAGATTCTGAACCTTCAGGCATAATCGGAGGCTCTACCACCGAAATAACATCTTCGGCCCACGAAATAATGGTTGTCATCGCCCCGTGGACCGATCCCTTCTTGGCCTACCTTAATAGGCAAGAGCTCCCCGAGGACCAAAATGAGGCACGTTGTATTGTGCGATGCTCTAAAGCCTACAAAGTCCATGAAGGAGAACTCTACAAGAAGAGCTCCACTGGAGTGCTCCAACGATGCATCTCCGAAGAGGAAGGGCGGCAGCTCTTAGCCGAAATCCATTCCGGACTAGGCGGGCACCACGCGGCAGCCCGAGCTCTCGTGAGCAAGGCCTTTCAGACAGGATTCTACTGGCCGACAGCCCGGGCGGACACACAGGACCTTGTCCAACATTGCATTGGTTGTCAACTATTTGCCAATCAGAGCCATGTGCCCCCTACCGCTCTCCAAGCGATCCCCATAAGTTGGCCCTTCGCGGTCTGGGGGCTGGATATGGTGGGACCCCTTAAAGGGGGAATCTATAAGAAAAAATACTTATTGGTCATGGTGGACAAGTTCACCAAATGGATAGAAGCCAAACCAGTTAAAACGGCCAAATCCGGACCAGTGATAGACTTCATATCGGAGGTTGTACACCGCTACGGTGTCCCCCACAGTATCATTACTGATAATGGCTCCAATTTTACAGCCGAAGAGGTAAAAGCCTGGTGCGGCAAAATGGGCATTAAGCTCGACTACGCCTCAGTCTATCACCCCCCAAACAAACGGTCAAGTTGAACGTGCAAATGGCCTTATCATGAGCGGCATCAAACCCAGACTAGTGCGATCCTTGAAGGAATCGAACACGCATTGGGTTGAGGAACTCGAGTCCGTACTCTGGGGCCTGCAGACCACGCCGAATCGCACCACCGGATACACACCATTTTTATGGTGTACGGCACAGAAGCAGTGCTGCCCTGCGACATAATTCATGACTCACCTCACGTGCGCATGTATGAAGAGAAGGAAGCCGAGTTAGACCGACAGGACAACTTAGATGCTTTGGAGGAGGAGCGTGATGTCGCTAAATCCCGTTCCGCATTCTATCAGCAACAGGCTCGAAGGTATCAAATCAGAGAAGTACGGGCCAAAACTTATAACATTGGCGAACTAGTTCTACACCTACTTGAGAAGAAGAAGGACAAACTCAAACCCAAGTGGGAGGGTCCCTTCATCATTGATAAAGTTCTCACCGGAGGAGCGTACCGTCTTCGCAACGCATCTGATAACAGACTCGAGCCGAACCCATTGAACGCGGCCAGACTCCGGAGATTCTACGCCTAGCGCCGAACCCAGTGTCCGTCTCCTTCACTCCGCTTCTTCAATCATGTTCCCTTTCCTCCTTTCTCTACCCTTTTCTCTTTTTTCCAGCCTTAAAATTGTACGATGCCCTGAGCATTCCGGACGCATTATGTGTGCACACTATACCTGGGGGCTTCCTATTCGAAAGCTAAATATAACCACTTTTAATGGCTTTTTGCCAGCCACATATGCATTTTTTCCATATGTGCCTTTTCTTGACCATTATATGCATCGATATGACTTAAGTTTTGGCCATGCTGGGTTGCCTGGCTCTTGTATTTATGCCCTACGTTCTCGTTAATTCGGCTAGGGCATAAGGGGAGCACCTCTTCGATTGTTGCTGCCAGTTGAGCCGGATGTGTACCTCAGACTGGGTGAAGCCGACAGCTAGCGTTCTTAAGGGAATATTCAGTCGGTGAATAAAAGATGTCCTCGTTCATAACAACGAAAAAACCCAGATGTTTTGTTTCCTGCGCTTCTGTTCGCAGATCGGACATGCACATCGATGCGTGCGTACCTAGATAAAGGAACCCCTAACGGAACTATTCTCTCTGGAAGATGTTTCTTACTATCCATGTAATATAACATAACTAGTTGGGTACTTGTCTGTTCAAGAACTTATGACCCCTACGCCTGGTTTCCACGCATACCCCGGTTTTTCATAAGTGTGTTGGTATTCGGGCACACCCCGGACTGTCGGATCCAGGGGCTGAAGCGAAAAGGTCCGCCATGACAAATGATTTTCAATCTGGCTAGGGAGTACATGAGCCCGTTCAAATTACATAATCATATCGATTGGCCGTACTCTTCCTCTATACCATCCAACAGGCTGTCTAACTTACAATCCTACTGGGAATACTTTGCAGCTAACGCTACTTGATCATACACCAAACTAACGGGTATCTCTTGTCCATCTGGCCCAGCCGGTCCAACTTCGGCCATATGGTTAGGTTCAGCTTTGGCGTATCGTGTCTTCACGATGGCCCAAGCTTCTCTCACACCTTGCCGGCAAGCTGACACCTTCCATAATCGGAAGCGCGGCCATGCTCCTTTGAGCATCTCTACCAGTTCGCTCATACCTCCTGGAAGGGAAGCGGACGGCCACAAAGCCTGGGCAATACCCTGCATCACCTGCCGAGCTCGCTCGTGCAGTTGTGAAAGCTCCTGCAGCATATCGCCTGTGGAACCGGGCATCTCCTCTCCAGGGCGTCCTGTCAACATAACTGCAGACATAACTCTGTCAATACGCCTCCTCGCCGGACTATACCACAGTTTGTTCAAGCACTTACTATAAATGCCGTGTCGAAGCCTCCAGTTCTCCTTCACGGAGTCCGCGAGCTGAGCCCGAACATCTTTCAATTCGACGCTCAGCTGGAGATTAGCATCTTGCAGCTTATTCCTCTCCTGAATAGACTGTGTCAGCACACGTTCGCCCGCCTTTAGCTGACTTCGCAGATGTAGCTCATTATCCCCCACAGTCTCCAGATTTCCTCCGGGATTGTCTATCGAATACTTTGTCAGATTTATACACCATGCCGAACACGCAAACTGGTAGAAGGAAATTATTGCCAAAAGAAATCTTTTTGGATCCCTCTTGTTCGGATGCATTAGCCTTCATCTGGGTCTTACACTCCTCCAGCTCTTGAGACAACTAGGTATTCTTCTCTACAAGAACCTGTCCATTTAATGATCCATAAATTAGTTGTGCCAACTGTTTCAAGTCTCAGGGGCTACCACTACACATACTTATTAAATTCTCTTACCCTTATATCCTTCACGTACTGGTTTGTTGCTCTGGCAAGTCCATCTTGAGCAGCGCGGATATAGGCATGTCCGGAATTGAAGGCATTAAACGCCTCTTCAGAAAAAATACCCCCACGGAGTACGGACCGTCGGCGCCAGTGATTCATGGCGCTCTCCACTTCTGAATTTGTGGCGGAAAGCATATATTTATCCTCCGCAGGAGGACAGTTTGGCACTGTCCCCACATCAGCCTCCGCCTGTGAATCCGGTCCAGGAATCCGGCTGCTGGAGGCATGGCTAGAAGGGTCCTCGGGCATAGTCCAGCGCTTCCTGACAGGACATAATTAAACCTGTCACACCTCGACAAATAGACCAAATATACCACGGGGCAAGTTCAATGAATACCTCTGCGCCTGTGTGCCGCTCCTAACGACCTTCCTTTTAAGCCTACCTTGTCTAGGCACCTCTTGCTGAGAGGCCCCCGCAGGTTCCGCATGGCGTCCTGACCGCCGTTTCTATAAAAACACGGCATGCGATCATAAGGTACGACAAAGCGAAGGAATCCTTTCGGAAGCTTGGAACCCCGGCATTACTTACATGAGACACGGGAAGCAGTCCAGGGTAATCCACGATGATGGCCACCAAAGAGCCGTCACCGCTTGCCTGATAGAAAGTCCCTTCGATGAATTCAACACCCAAAGGGTTTACTAGAGTCAATAATCTAGTTCACATCGCTATGTGATTAACACCCAAAGAGTACTAAGGTATGATCATGTTTTGCTCGTGAGAGAAGTTTAGTCAACGGGTCTGTCACATTCAGAGCCGTATGTATTTTGCAAATATTCTATGTCCACAATGCTCTGCACGGAGCTACTTGCTCCCACTTTCAATATGTATCCAGATTGAGACTTAGAGTCATCTGGATTGGTGTAAAAGCTTGCATCGTTGTAACTTTTACGACGGGCTCTTTTATCACCTCCATAATCGAGAAACATCTCCTTAGTCCTCACTAAGGATATTCTTGACCCATGTCCAGTGATCTACTTATTAGATCAAAATTGAATTCCTTTGCCAAACACCGAGCAAGGTATACAATAGGTCTGGTTCACAGCATGGCATACTTTATAGAACCTATGACTGAGGCATAGGGAATGACTTTTCATTCTCTTTCTATTTTCTGCAATGGTCGGGTCTTGAGTCTTACTCAACTTCACACCTTGTAACATAGGCAAGAACTCCTTCTTTGACTGTTCCATTTCAAAAATTTATCAAGGTATGTACTCATTGAAAAATCTTATCAAGCGTCTTGATCTATCTATGTAGATCTTGATGCTCAATGTGTAAGCAGCTTCACCGAGGTCTTGCTTTGAAAAACTCTTATTCAAGTATCCTTTCATGCTATCCAGAATTTCCATATCATTTCCAATTAACAATATGTCATCCACATATAATATTAGAAATGCTACAGAGCTCCCACTCACTTTCTTGTAAATACAGGCTTCTTCAAAAGTCTGTATAAAACCATATGCTTTGATCAACTTATCAAATCATATATTCCAACTCTGAGATGCTTGCACCAGTCCATAGATGGATCGCTGGAGCTTGCATATTTTGTTAGCACCTTTAGGATTGACAAAACCTTCTGGTTGCATCATATACAACTCTTCTTTAAGAAAACCATTAAGGAATGCAGTTTTGACATCCATTTGCCAGATTTCATAAAATATGGCAATTGCTAACATGATTCGGACAGACTTAAGCATCGCTACAGTTGAGAAAATCTCATTGTAATCAACACCTTGAACTTGTCGAAAACCTTTTTGCGACAAGTCGAGCTTTGTATATAGTAACACTACTATCAACGTCCATCTTCCTCTTGAAGATCCATTTATTTAACATGGCTTGCTGATCATCGAGCAAGTCAATCAAAGTCCATACTTTGTTCTCATACATGGATCATATCTCAGATTTTATGGCCTCAAGCCATTTCGTGGAATCTGGGCTCATCATCGCTTCCTCATAGTTCGCAGGTTCATCATGGTCTAGTAACATGACTTCCAGAACATGATTACCGTACCACTCTGGTGCGGATCTTACTCTGTAAGACCTACGAGGTTCGATAGTAACTTAATCTGAAGTTTCATGATCATCATCATTAACTTCCTCACTAATTGGTGTAGTAGTCACAGGAACATATTTCTGTGATGAACTACTTTCAAATGACGGAGAAGGTACAATTACCTTATCAAGTTCTACTTTCCTCCCACTCACTTCTTTCGAGAGAAACTCCTTCTCTAGAAAGGATCCATTCTTAGCAATGAATAACTTGCCTTCGGATCTGTGATAGAAGGTGTACCCAATAGTTACCTTTGGGTATTCTATGAAGACGCACTTCTCCGATTTGGGTTCGAGCTTATCAGGTTGAAACTTTTTCACATAAGCATCGCAGCCCCAAACTTTAAGAAACGACAGCTTAGGTTTATTGCTAAACCATAGTTCATACGGTGTTGTCTCAACGGATTTAGATGGTGTCCTATTTAACGTGAATGCAGCTGTCTCTAATGCATAATCCCAAAACGATAGTGGTAAATCGGTAAGAGACATCATAGATTGCACCATATCCAATAAAGTGCGGTTACGACGTTCGGACACACCGTTATGTTGTGGTGTTCCAGGTGGCATGAGTTTGTGAAACTATTCCACATTGTTTTAACTGAAGGCCAAACTCCTAACTCAAATATTCATCTCCACGATCAGATCGCAGAAACTTTATTTACTTGTTATGATGATTTTACACTTCACTCTGAAATTCTTTGAACCTTTCAACTATTTCAGACTTATGTTTCATCAAGTAGATATACTCATATCTGCTCAAATCATCTTGTGAAGGTCACAAAATAACGATACCCGCCACGAGCATCAACACTCATTGGACCGCATACATCGGTATGTATTATTTCCAACAAGTCAGTAGCTCGTTCCATTGTTCCGGAGAACGGAGTTTTAGTCATCTTGCCCAAAAGGCACGGTTCGCAAGCATCAAATGATTCATAACCAAGTGATTCCAAAAATCCATCTTTATGGAGTTTCTTCATGCGCTTTACACCGATATGACCCAAACGGCAGTGCCACAAATAAGTTGCACTATCATTATTAACTTTGCATCTTTTGGCATCAACATTGTTAATATGTGTATCACTACGATCGAGATCCAACAAACTATTTTCATTGGGTGTATGACCATCGAAGGTTTTATTCATGTAAACAGAATAACAATTTATTCTACATTTTAGATGAATAATCGTGTAGCAGCAAACATGATCTAATCATATTTATGCTCAACGCAAACACCAAATAACATTTATTTAGGTTCTACACTAATCTCGAAAGTATAGGGAGTGTGCAATGATGATCATATCAATCTTGGAACCACTTCCAACACACATCGTCACTTCACCCTCAACTAGTTTCTGTTTATTCTGTAACTCCTGTTTTGAGTTACTAATCTTAGCAACCGTACAAGTATCAAATACTTAGGGGTTACTATAAACACTAGTAAGGTACACATCAATAACATGTATATCAAATATACCCTTGTTCACTTTGCCATCCTTCTTATCCACCAAATTCTTGGGGCAGTTCCACTTCCAGTGACTAGTTCCTTTGCAGTAGAAGCACTTAGTCTCAGGCTTAGGACTAGACTTGGGCTTCTTCACTTGAGCAGCAACTTGCTTGCCGTTCTTCTTGAAGTTCCACTTCTTCCCTTTGCCATTTTCTTGAAACTAGTGGTCTTGTCAACCATCAACACTTGATGCTTTTCTTGATTTCTACCTTCATCGATTTCAGCATCACGAAGAGCTTGGGAATCATTTTCGTCATCCCTTGCATACTATAGTTCATCACGAAGTTCTACTAACTTGGTGATGGTGACTAGAGAATTCTATCAATCACTATCTTATCTGGAAGATTAACTCCCACTTGATTCAAGCGATTGTAGTACCCAGACAATCTGAGCACATGCTCACTAGTTGAGCGATTCTCCTCCATCTTTTAGCTATAGAACTTGTTGGAGACTTCATATCTCTCAACTCGGGTATTTGCTTGAAATATTAACTTCGACTCCTGGAACATCTCATATGGTCCATGACGTTCAAAACGTCTTTGAAGTCCCGATTCTAAGCCGTTAAGCATGGTGCACTAAACTATCAAGTAGTCATCATATTGAGCTAGCCAAATGTTCATAACGTCTGCATCTGCTCCTGCAATAGGTTTGTCACCTAGCGGTGCATCAAGGACATAATTCTTCTGCGCAGCAATGAGGATAAACCTCATATCACGGATCCAATCCGCATCATTGCTACTAAAATTTTTCAACACAATTTTCTCTAGGAACATATCAAAATAAACATATGAAAGCAACAACGCAAGCTATTGATCTACAACATAATTTGCAAAATACTACCAGGACTAAGTTCATGATAAATTTAAGTTCAATTAATCATATTACTTAAGAACTCCCACTTAGAAAGACATCCCTCTAATCCTCTAAGTGATCACGTGATCCAAATCAACTAAACCATAACCGATCATCACGTGAGATTGAGTAGTTTTCAATGGTGAACATCACTATGTTGATCATATCTACTATATGATTCACGCTCGACCTTTCGGTCTCCGTGTTCCGAGGCCATATCTGCATATGCTAGGCTCGTCAAGTTTAACCTGAGTATTCCACGTGTGCAAAACTGGCTTGCACCCGTTGTAGATGGACGTAGAGCTTATCACACCCGATCATCACGTGGTGTCTGGGCACGACGAACTTTGGCAACGGTGCATACTCAGGGAGAACACTTCTTGATAATTAGTGAGAGATCATCTTAAAAAGCTACCATCAATCAAAGCAAGAATAAGATGTATAATAGATAAACATCATATGCAATCAAAATATGTGACATGATATGGCCATGATCATCTTGCGCCTTTGATCTCCATCTCCAAAGTACTGTCATGATCTCTATCGTCACCGGCACGACACCATGATCTTTATCATCTTGATCTATATCAATGTGTCATCACATGGTTATCTCACCAACTATTGCTCTTGCAACTATTGCTATCGTATAGCGATAAAGTAAAGCAATTATTTGGCACTTGCATCTTATGCAACAAAGAGACATCCATAGGGCTTCTGCCAGTTGCCGATAACTTCAACAAAACATGATCATCTCATACAAAAACTTATAGCATCACGTCTTGACCATATCACATCACAACATGCCCTGCAAAAACAAGTTAGACGTCCTCTACTTTGTTGTTGCAAGTTTTACGTGGCTGCTATGGGCTTAGCAAGAACCGTTCTTACCTACGCATCAAAACCACAATGATAGTTCATCAAGTTAGTGATGTTTTAACCTTCGCAAGGACCGGGCGTAGCCACACTCGATTCAGCTAAAGTGAGAGAGACAGACACCCGCCAGCCACCTTTAAGCACGAGTGCTCGTAACGATGAAACCGGTCTCGCGTAAGCGTACGCGTAATGTCGGTCCGGGCCGCTTCATCTTACAATACCGCCGAACCAAAGTATGACATGCTGGTAAGCAGTATGACTTGTATCGCCCACAACTCACTTGTGTTCTACTCGTGCATATGACATATATGCATAAAACCAGGCTCGGATGCCACTGTTGGGGAACGTAGTAATTTCAAAATTTTCCTACGCACACGCAAGATCATGGTGATGGCATAGCAATGAGAGGGGAGAGTGTTCGTCCACGTACCCTCGTAGACCGTAAGCGGAAGCGTTATGACAACGCGGTTGATGTAGTCGTACGTCTTCACGATCCGACCGATCCAAGTACCGAACGTACGGCACCTCCGAGTTCAGCACACGTTCAGCTCGATGACGATCCCCGGGCTCCGATCCAGCAAAGCGTCGGGGATGAGTTCCGTCAGCACGACGGCGTGGTGACGATGATGATGTTCTACCGGCGCAGGGCTTCGCCTAAACTCCGTGACGATATGACCGAGGTGGAATATGGTGGAGGGGGGCACCGCACACGGCTAAGGAACGATCCGTAGATCAACTTGTGTTGTTGTGCCTAGAGGTGCCCCCCTGCCCCCGTATATAAAGGAGGGAGGGGGGAGGTGCGGCCGTCCAGGAGGGGCGCGCCAGGAGGAGTCCTCCTCCCATCGGGAGTAGGACTCCCCCCTTCCTTGTTGGAGTAGGAGAGAAGGAAAGAGGGGGAGAGGAGGAAGGAAAAGGGGGCTGCACCCCTTGTCCAATTCGGACCAGAAGGGGGCTGCGCACCTCCTTCCTCTCAGCCTCTCTCCTCTATTCCCGTATGGCCCAATAAGGCCCATATACTCCCTGGCGAATTCCCGTAACTCTCCGGTACTCCGAAAAATACCCGAATCACTCGGAACCTTTCCGAACTCCGAATATAGTCGTCCAATATATCGATCTTTATGTCTCGACCATTTTGAGACTCCTCGTCATGTCCCCGATCTCATCCGGGACTCCGAACTCCTTCGGTACATCAAAACTCATAAACTTATAATATAACTGTCATCGAAATCTTAAGCGTGCGGACCCTACGGGTTCGATAACTATGTAGACATGACCTAGAACTATTCTCGGTCAATAACCAATAGCGGAACCTGGATGCCCATATTGGTTCCTACATATTCTACGAAGATCTTTATCGGTCAAACCGCATAACAACATACGTTGTTCCCTTTGTCATCGGTATGTTACTTGCCCGAGATTCGATCATCGGTATCTAATACCTAGTTCAATCTCGTTACCGGCAAGTCTCTTTACTCGTTATGTAATGCATCATTCTGTAACTAACTCATTAGCTACATTGCTTGCAAGGCTTATAGTGATGTGCATTACCGAGAGGGCCCAGAGATACCTCTCCGACAATCGGAGTGACAAAACCTAATCTCGAAATACGCCAACCCAACATGTACCTTCGGAGACACCTGTAGTACTCCTTTATAATCACCCAGTTACGTTGTGATGTTTGGTAGTACCCAAAGTGTTCCTCCAGTAAATGGGAGTTGCATAATCTCATAGTTACAGGAACATGCATAAGTCATGAAGAAAGCAATAGCAACATACTAAACGATCAAGTGCTAGGCTAACGAAATGGGTCAAGTCAATCACATCATTCTCCCAATGATGTGATCCCGTTAATCAAATGACAACTCTTTTGTCCATGGCTAGGAAACATAACCATCTTCGATAAACGAGCTAGTCAAATAGAGGCATACTAGTGACACTATGTTTGTTTATGTATTCACACATGTATCATGTTTCCGGTTAATACAATTCTAGCATGAATAATAAACATTTATCATGAAATAAGGAAATAAATAATAACTTTATTATTGCCTCTAGGGTATATTTCCTTCAATTCCATGTGCTGGCCCATTTTCGGGCTGCAACGTTCATGGTGTAGACTTTTCAGACGACGAGTAAGGTGCCTTAGGTCGTGGTCTTATACTCAGTGATGCCGTTGGAGTTGATGGACTCACTTATCTTCCAAGCATTCCGTTGTTATCGTTATTAGATGGCCTTAAACCATATTTATTGTAATAAGTTCTCTTTTGAGACATTCGATGTAATAAGTGCGTGATTGCTACTCTGTTATAAATCCTTAAGTTTTGTGCGTGTCAGCATTACCGGTCCAGGGATGACACTGATGCACAAAGATCAGACTGTTTGAGGTCTGGTCGCTACAAGATGGTATCAGAGCACATGCTGACTGTAGGACACGACCACTAAGCTAAAGCCCTAGATCACTACTCCCTCTTCTCATTTCTGACACCTCATCTTTTCTAATATTTTAGGATGGCGGATGCAAAGAACAAGTTCACGCAACCGAATGAAGATACACCTTTTGGACGCCACTTGAAGGAAGTCACTAAGTACATGAACATTGGAGTACCAAGCTTCACCAGGACCTACATCGCCACTTTACCAGAAGAGGAGCGTTGGATGATTCATGTTCAAGTTCCAGGAAGGACGTTCATGCCCGTCACTAAGCCCATAGAGTTTTCCTTTGATGCACCAAACTGGAGTCTAGGAAAGAGCATGGCGGCCCACATCACAATGGGACGCATTGGAGAAGTTTACCACAAGGATCTCAAGGATACTATCTACCAGATTTGTGGGCGCCAAGATGAGCAATGGGAGATGATCAGCACCAGAAAGGATAGATCAATGCAGCTTTCATCCAGGAGTTAAACCAGCACATTCGTCGCCAGGAGAACCAGATGTGTGCAGGCATGATAGATCTGAAGAAGGCTATGACCAAGATCACAGAGCTAGAGGAAGAACTTAAGTCTACACGTGATGGCTATGAGGAGGAAATGACAACACTCGTGGAGAAGAATGAAGATCTTAAGAAGAAGCTAAAAGTATTTATGGGATTTCCCGCGACGGGAGGAGAAGACGATGATTGCACTTGCCCGGAGAACTACATCATCATCGACGGCACCGACTCAGACCTAGAAGATAGCGATGATGACTTTGTTGATGAAGCTGGAGCATATATCATGGAGTCTTCGACCGAGCAATTTTTCTAGTCGACCACCATAATAGTAGTAGTATTCCCCCATGTATATAGTATAGTCAGAGCACTTTTGTAACGATAGTTAGATCATTGTATGCCCTTGTTTGATTTGATTGAAGTGAAATTGTTTGCATTTGTCTCATGTGCATATGGGTAGTGTTTTATCTATAGACCTCATCCTATTCTGTATTCTTATCTTTTCTAAACCCTCAGATGCCTCCGAGACGTGACAATGGATTTGCTTTCCCATCGGAACTCACTCAGTTGATCCAGCAGCAGAATGCATTGGTGCAGATACTAGTCCAGAATCAGAATCAGGGGAACAACAACAACAACAACCCACCACCACCACCACCTGTTGATCACTTAGCCCGTTTCTTGAGGCTTAATCCGCCGGTGTTCTCCAGAGGCACCGAGCCGATAGTTGCAGATGATTGGCTCTGCAAGATGGGAAGGGAGTTAACAACTGCAGGATGCACAGATGCAGAGAAGCTGTGTTTTGCCGCACAACATCTTGATGGACCGGCAGCATCATGGTGGGAGAATTTCACAGCCACTTATCCTATCGACACTGTCACATGGGATCAGTTTCAGCAGGCTTTCCGTACTGCTCATGTTTTAGCAGAAGCTATGGCCATGAAGAAGCGTGAGTTTTGCAACTTACGCCAAGGAGGACGTACTGTTGGCCAGTATGTGGATGACTTTAGTAAGCTAGCACGTTATGCCCCAGATGACGTTGCTACGGATGCAGCTAAGCAGGAGAAGTTTTTGGAAGGACTGAATGATGAGCTGAGCATGCAGTTGATGGTAGCAACCTTAAACAACTACCAGGAGTTGGTAGATCGTGCTCTCATGATTGAAGGGATGCAGCAGCAGATTGACAGTCGCAAGAGGAAGTATGGACAAGGCAAGTACAATTCTGGAGCTCAGCAGAAGCCTCATTTTCCCCTGAACTTGGGAGGACCTTTTCAGCATACCCATGGAGGAGGTAGTTCGCACAATCATAGTGGCCCAAGAATGGTAATGGGAATGGAGGAAGCAATGGACAGAATCGTACCAACCCATCAACCCCAGCCAAGAGGGATCTAAGCCACATTACCTGTTTCAAATGCCAGAAGACTGGACATTATGCCACTGAATATCCTGAAGCGAAGAATGGAAATGGCAATGGAAGCTCTGGGAAGAAGCCTAACCCTTTCAACAAGGGACAGGTGAACCACGTTAGCGTGGAGGAGGTTGAAGCCCAGCCAGATGCAATAATAGGTAAGTTTTTGGTTAAGTCATTTACTGCAATCGTTCTTTTTGATACTGGTGCATCGCATTCATACATATCAAGGGGATTTGTGAATAAGTATAAACTGCCCACCAAGTTTCTTAGAACACCTATGTTAGTAAGCTCACCAGGAGCAGAGTATATGGCCAGTCAAGGATGTTTTCAAGTGCCATTGGCCATAGGTAGGCATGTTTTCCCTTCGGATTTGATAGTTTTGGAGTCGCAAGGTTTGGATGTGATTCTAGGTATGGATTGGCTATTGATGTATGGAGGAAACATCGATTGCGCCAGTAAGTCAATTTTGCTTACCACCCCAGAAGGAAGAAGGATCAAGTATGTATCCCGGCACGAGCCGAAGAGGACACAAGTAAATTCCTAAACAGGAGTGGTACAGGAGGAAGTACCAGTTGTGAAGGATTTTCCTGACGTATTTCCGAAAGAGTTGCCAGGCATGCCACCGGATAGAGACATTGAGTTTTTGATCAAATTGTTGCCAGGCATAGGGCCAATATCTAAGGGACCGTATAGGATGCCCGCACAAGATTTGGAGGAAATTAAGAAGCAGATTAAGGAGCTACTGGATAAAGGTTATATTCGCCCAAGTTCTTCGCCTTGGGGATCACCAGAGCTTCTAGTGGAGAAGAAGGATGGATCATAAAGGATGGTTGTTGATTATCGAGGATTGAATGAAGTGACAATCAAGAACAAGTACCCACTGCCGATGATCAATGATTTGTTTGACCAGTTGCAAGGAGCTAAGGTATTTTCCAAGATCGATCCACGATCAGGATACCACCAGTTGAAGATTCGAGAGCGAGATATACCTAAGACGGCTTTTACCACCAGGTACGGGCTGTATGAGTATACCGTTATGTCATTTGGTCTGACTAACGCACCTGCCTATTTCATGAACATGATGAACAAGGTGTTTATGGAGTTTCTTGATAAGTTCGTCGTGGTGTTCATTGATGATATTCTGGTCTACTCAAAGAATGAAGAGGAGCATAAGGAGCATTTGCGTTTGGTACTTGGGAAGCTCAGAGAACATCAGTTATATGCCAAGTTCAGCAAGTGTGAATTCTAGTTGAAGGAAGTTGGATTCCTCAGACATGTTATATCCGGAGAAGGAATAGTAGTAGATCCCACCAAAGTTGTCACTGTGACCAATTGGGAAGCACCAACGACAGTTGGAGAGATCTGGAGTATTCTTGGACTTGCAGGATACTACCGGAGGTTCATTGAGAATTTCTCTAAAATTGCGAAGCCCATGAGGGAGTTGTTGAAGAAGGACACCAAGTTCAAATGGACTGAGGAATGTGAGGCCAGTTTTCAGGAGTTGAAGAAATGTTTGGTTACATCACCGGTGTTGATTCTGCCAGATCAGCGCAAGGATTATGAGGTGTATTGCGACGCTTCACGTCGAGGACTTGGAGCAGTGCTTATGCAGGAGGGAAGAGTTGTTTCGTATGCCTCACGACAGCTTAAGCCCCATCCGTTGAATTATGCTACACATGATTTGGAGTTAGCAGCCGTAGTGCATGCATTGAAGACATGGAGACATTTTCTCATCGGAAATCATTGTTAGGTGTACACGGATCATAAGAGTTTAAAGTACATCTTCACACAAAAGGAGTTGAATCTCAGGCAAAGGAGATGGTTGGAGCTCATCAAGGATTATGATATGAGATTGCATTATCATCCCGGAAAGGCTAACGTAGTAGCCGATGTGTTGAGCCGCAAGAGCCATGTCAACACACTCTTGACCGGAGAGTTACCGAAGGAGTTAGCCGAGGATCTTCGCGAGCTATGTTTGGAGATAGTTCCGAGAGGCTATGTTGCAGCATTGGAGATTCAGTCGACTTTGATGGATAAGATCAGAGAAGCTCAGAAGACTGACAAGGAGATTGCCAAGATAAAGGAGAGGATGAGCAAAGGAAAAGCTAAAGGATTTCGTGAGGATGAGCATGATACCTTATGGTTTGAAGATCGCGTTTATGTGCCTAATGAACCGGAGATCAGGAAGTTGATTCTGCAGGAGGCCCATGATTCGCCGTATTCGATTCACCCAGGAAATACCAAGATGTATCTGGATTTGAAGGACACTTTCAGGTGGACCAGAATGAAGAAGGATATTGCGGAGTATGTAGCAGTTTGTGATGTATGTCAGAGAGTGAAGGTAGAACATCAGAAGCCAGCAGGATTTCTACAGCCATTGCCGATACCCGAATGGAAGTGGGATAAGCTAGGCATGGATTTTATCACAGGATTGCCCAGGACCCATTTCGGCTATGACTCGATTTGGGTTGTAGTCAATTGTTTGATGAAGGTAGCTCATTTCATCCCAGTGAAGACCACTTACACTAGTGCTAAGTTGGCAAAGATATACATGACCAGGATCATATGTCTGCGTGGAGTTCCGAGGAGCATTGTATCAGACAGAGGAACCCAGTTTACCTCAAAGTTCTAGAATCAGTTGCATGAAACTTTGGGTACCAGGCTAGAGTTCAGTACAGCCTTTCATCCGTAGACAGATGGACACACCGAGAGAGTCAATCAAATTCTGGAGGACATGTTGAGAGCTTGTGCACTCGATTATGGATCTAGTTGGGACGAGAATTTGCCATATGCAGAGTTCTCTTACAACAACAGTTATCAATCCAGTTTGAAGATGGCGCCTTTCGAAGCCTTGTACGGAAGGAGGTGCAGGACACCGTTGTGGTGGGGCGAATTTGGAGACCTTCAATTGTTTGGGCCAGATTTGATTAAAGAGTCTGAATAGAAGGTGAAGTTGATTCGCGATAGGCTCAAGGTAGCCCAGTCCAGGCAGAAGAGCTATGCAGATTCTAAACGCAAGGAGACAGTTTACAAAGTTGGAGATAGGGTTTATCTTCGTGTATCTCCACTTCGAGGAATTAAGCGCTTTGGAGTTAAGCGCTTTGGAGTTAAGGGAAATTTAGCGCCACGTTTTGTAGGACCATACAAAGTTTTGGAGCATATGGGAGAAGTTGCTTATAAGTTGGAATTGCCTGAAGGATTGTCAGGAGTTCATGATGTGTTCCACGTTTCTCAGTTGAAGAGGTGCCATGCAGAGATGGCTGACATACCGCTGAGAGATACAGTACCGCTGGAAGCAATCCAATTGGATAGTGATTTGACCTATGAGGAGAAACCAGTCAAGATTCTTGAGTTTGCTAGCCGAGTCACGCGCCGCAAGGTTATCAAGTTTTGCAAAGTTCAATGGAGCCACCATACTGAAGATGAAGCCACCTGGAGTGAGAGGAAGATCTGCTAAAGGACCACCCTCACCTATTTTCTAGCCAACCCGAATCTCGAGGGCGAGATTCATTATAAGGGGGTAGGTTTGTAACATCCCAAATTTTCAATTTGGAACCTTATACATTAGATCATCATTGCATATCATATTTTATTGCATTTTGGCTTGATCCTAAAAATTCTACGCAACTCAAGGACCCGTGGAGAGAGTTGGGGATTTCATTATTTTCATATTTGGGTTTTCTCAAATTTTGAAAAATAGGATCATTTGATTTTTATTATTTTATCTTCAATTATTTCTTATATAAAAATAAAAGAGAGGGGATAAAATGACTTTCCCAAAATAAAGAAATATTGAGTATTTTATATTAAAATCAAATAAGATTTTATTCCGGAGTTTTTTGCTATTTTATTTGAATTTAGGAAAAAATGCATGTTTTTTAATATTGCATTCAGGCCCCAAATAAATGTTCATCTTGTCTAGCTTGATTTTAGAGGATGGGGAAAATTTATTTCGGGATTTTTGGTGTCCGTTTAGTATTTCTTTTATTTGTTTTTCAGCGCGTAATTATTTAAAAAACGAACCGACCTAGCCGGGCCATACCTGACTAGGACTCTGCCGGACGGCCCTTTAAAGGCCGAAGGACCGAGCCGCCCGAGCCCTAGCCCCGCCCGAACCCTAGCGTCGCCCCGCCACCGCCAGCCGCCGCCGCCAGCGCCGTT